>NC_089763.1:6240222-6250222 GCF_040412425.1 Macrobrachium rosenbergii | reverse complement strand
AAACGTGGATCATCAGCATGCTGAAAATGTTTGAAACTGTATTTAAACGGATAAGATTGAATTTTATCCAGGGGTAAAAACTGCCTAGAAAATGGAGCCTGGTTGATGAAGTCTTCTTGATAAACCCTCTCTCATTTTCACTGAAGTACTTAAAGGGCAGATATTGTACAGCCATTCATGAGCTAGTGAAACGGCTTATCAACAAGACGTAAAACCAGACAGTCTCATCCTGTTCTTGTTATGATGAAAAGAATGTCAATGATATGCATCGAGTTTCGTCTGCACTTTCTAATGTCAACGCCAAGTTTCATGGTATAATGAGTTATGTCTAATCGTGGGCGAACTGTTTTTAATTACCAAATGACTTCATTTAAAGTTCTTGAACAAACGGAACACCAATTGCACCAGCATCAATTAATACGAGCTGATTAATCAGACCGTACATTTCCATTAAGATTCTTATCTCAAAGTGTGGTCTTGATTAAGCAAACTCTCTCTCTCTCTCTGTCTCTCTCTCTCTCTCTTCATCGCCCACTATTCCCGGCTTATTCTCTGTAAGTTGCTGAAGCTATATTTCCCTTTGTAAAAAAAAATAGCTTAAAAAGGAATTGTTCGGAAAGAGTAAACTGCAAAATGGAAACAGATGAAATCCAGAAGCCTGATTCACGGAGCATGTTATGAAACTCTCTCCCCGTCGGGGCCTTTTGGAAAAGAGAAGGAATTTCTGCCGCTGAAGAAGTCAGAGTCCAGAGGTCAATATCATGACTTTTCTTTCTATTTGAACTTTGTTATCATCAATTCAAGGCTACTATTACCACAGAGGGCTTATTCAGGCTAACCGAAAACTCTAGGGAATGACTCACTGTTTGTGTAAATTGACACACATTTCTTTGCTTTTGTCCGTGGACCCTATATACACACACACACACACACACATACACACACAACACTCATATATATATATATGTATATATATATATATATATATATATATATATATATATATATATATATATATGTATATATATATATATATGCTATATATATATATATATATATATATATATATATATATATATATATATATATATATATATATATATATATATATATATACATATATATATATATATATATATATATATATATATATATATATATACATATACATATACATACCTTTAATAGAAATAGATTTTTTTTTACTCTTTATTCCACATCAGCACATAGTTTTATCACTATGAAAAGCTACACTACAATAATTCCCAGGAACATAATTTCACAATGGTGTTGATTTCCTATTCAGTCTGCTCTTTTTACAGCATGATTGCTATCATTTGTGGATAAAAATTTCAGTTACGTTTTAGTTATATCAGAAAAGTGTATTGTTAACTATTATTTTATTCACAAAATGTTACTGATTATTGTATTTTACGTTGTAAAGTAAATTTTCCACAACATATTTTCGCAACTTTCTCCCGAAAAAAGCTTCTATCATTTTTTTTTTCATTTGGTGGACCAAATAGTTTTGGAGAAGCGGAGGCATCGGGAGCATGTGGAACGCGCTCGCCTTCAATGGCCTGCCTGCTGAAAGCACTGAAAGCATAACCCCTTTGATGTGTGTGCGACCCATGACACTCCACTCAACACCTTTACAGTTTTGCGCCTCTTTTGATGATCTCTGCCCACAACAACACCTTTAAAAAAGCCCCCCAAATCATTTTCTTCGTCATCTATGAAGCAAAAATACGAGACTTGCTTTTAAACGGCTTTTAGGATGAAATGATGCTCAGCCTGGATTGGGGAAAAGTTCTTGGTTTTGGAAAATCTGTTTACCCTAATACTTGGAATTCAGGAATATAATGATCGCTGTCTTCTTTACAGAACATTTCTAAAGTAAGCTACAAAAAATAAGTGTGCTTGGTTTTGGATAATCCGTTTACCTTAATACTAGGAATTCAGGAATTTGATGAGTATTCTCTTTTCGTTAGAACATTTCTAATTTAAGCTACAAAAATAAGAAGTGAACAACAAATAAAAAAAGAAAACAAGAATATTTATCATATCCAGTGAAAACTTTGTCGAAATAAGCAAAGTTTGCCACTATTTGGGAAGAACCTTATTTGTAGTTTTCGCTGCTTTAATTGGTGGTAGAAGACTTTTTTCTTTTTTTTTACTCTGTTTTTCTATATTTTTTTCCTTACTAGGAAAATTGGAATGGAAGTTTCACATCCGTTCTATTCTCTCCAACTTAGCAAAAAATATGTTTTTAGTTAATGTAAACTCCGCTGCAGTTGAAGACTATACACACATACACACGCATATATATGTATCAACTAAAAAATTCCCCTTAGGTAACATATAATCTGTTATTTCGGTGAAGCGAATTGGATATTAAAGGACCTTTGTAGCTTACTGATTGTATGTATATATATGTAACGATATATATATATATATATATATATATATATATATATATATATATATATATATATATATATATACATATAAATATATACATATATATGTGTGTATATATAGTCTTCAACTGCAGCGGAGTTTACATCAAATAAGAGCACATTTTTTATTAAGTTGAAGAGAATAAAAAGGATGTGAAACTTCCATTCCAATTTTCCAAGTAAAGATGTTATGCGTCCTTTTGGAAAGTATATTAATCTCACCTGCGAGCTACGCCGAGTGAAGATTCCACCTTACTGCTTCTCGTACCTGTTATTGTTGAAAGGAATGTTTTCTCGAAGTATTAATATCTCTCAGAAAGGCGTATAGAGACGAGTTCTGTCATTTCTTTACCTTTAATAACGGAATATTATTTTTGAAAACTCAGTACAATTTAACATGTTACATTTGTGTAAACGAAATCACTCTTGTTAGAAATAGTTCAACTCAGTCTATTTGGGAGCACGAAAGCAAGGGGAGACATACTCTCCCTGGTGGATGTTTTCTCGAATCTGTTCTCCTCAGCTCCTCTCCTGGCTCTCGAACCCCTGGATTTCTTGTTATCTGCAATCTCCACACTTGCTTAGTCCTGTGGAAGGATTTATCTGGAGCCTCCCCTCAAACAGTTGATTGGGAAGGACTTTGTGGGCGTTGTTCAAATCTCTCCTTAGAGGACAGTTGGAAATGATCTTGGGAGGGTGTGAAGACCCCCTCCTAGAATGTTTGATTAGAGGGTGTTGAAGTACATCACTTTGTCCAGGCCCCAATTTCCTGGAATTTCCATGAAAACGCCTCCTATTGAAGGTGGGGTTATAGAGCTGGCTGGCGTTTGCTTTTTGGTGGTGCTGACTCATGGCTTGAGTAAGCTAGATTGTGAGGCCACAGTTTCCAAATTTTACGATCGGTTTTATGGCCCTGGGCGCGATATACTCGCTCACTGTTTTGAGTTCGTGGAAGAAGTTTTCTACTTCGGTCAGCACATCTTAGTCCTCAGCAACAACACAACCTAGGGTTATCATTGTTCTCTCTGCCTCTCCTTTATTCTCTACGTCTCTCTCTCTCTCTCTCTCTCTCTCTCTCTACGTTCCTATCTAATTTCCCTAACACCACTTAACAAAAGACAAAAAAAAAAAAAAAAAAATGTTTTCAACCGCCAATTAAAGCAGCGAAAACTACAAATAGGTTTCCTCCCAAATGGCCAAAAACTTTGCTTATTTCGACAAAGTTTTCACTGGATATGATAATATATTCTTGTATTCTTTTTTTATTTGTTGCTCACTTCTTATTTTTGTAGCTTAAATTAGAAGTGTGTGCGTGTGTGTGTGTCAGTCAGTTTACATAAAATTGTAACTTTAAGATAAATCACAAATTAGTAACAAAGTGAAAGATAAGCTTCATTCCGTTCTACAATTAAAGCGTGCTTTTGTGTGTCTCAAGGATAAGTTACATGGTGTAAAGTGACCGCTAAGGGGTACCTTACCTGCCATAGACTGAAGACTATTGTGCGTAACTACAGTTATATATCTCATTATTGGAGTGCAATCGAAATAACAAGAGATTCTATCTACTTGATGAAAATTACTGTGTAAGTAAGCGCCTATTTCGAGTTCCTAACAGCAGTTAAAAAATATACTATCACAGCATGAGTAGAAAGGTAGAATGACATGGGCTAAATGAACAAGTAAAAAATGAGCTGAAATTTCCTCGGCGCAATGGAGTTTTCTATAAATAGTATAAACAAGGCCACCAAAGGAAGCATGGTGCAAAGTTGCGTCAAAGAAGAAAATTACGATGTTGCCCTCTCGCCATTTCTCTGACAAAATTCCGCAGACAATGGCAACTGCATAATCCTGAACTCTTGTTGCCATTAGATTAAAGGAAAAAAGGGCGAATGAAACCAGAGAAGTGGAGTTCACATAAATAACCCCGCCCAATTGGCTTTCGTATTTAAAAATAAACGATAAATGTTTACCAAAAAAGTAATACCTCATGGCCTAACTCAGGTGCACGCTTTCAGATTAGGCTGTAATGAAAGCTGGTCAAAAGCTAGTTTACAACACCTTGCCAATTGTCATTCCTGGTAGGATGATTATTGGCACAAAGACTTTCAGGAAACGCCAAACAACTACTCCTTTTAGTATGGCAGGAACTTTCTACAAGATGTTGCCGTTACTTCACCAAGAAGTCAGACGGGGATAATGTTGAAGGAAACATCGCACTTGGCCGCCATTTATTCCTTCACGAGCTGCACAACACCTCGCGATTAAGTTAAGAGAAAGTTAGAGTACAAAATCCTTTTCATACACGAGTTTGAAACGCATTACTTGATTGTCATACATCGGTAAAAAAAAAAAAAAAAAAAATATATATATATTATATATATATATATATATATATATATATATATATATATATATATATATATATAT
This sequence comes from Macrobrachium rosenbergii, assembly GCF_040412425.1. Classification (NCBI taxonomy): domain Eukaryota; kingdom Metazoa; phylum Arthropoda; class Malacostraca; order Decapoda; family Palaemonidae; genus Macrobrachium; species Macrobrachium rosenbergii. The sequence goes on along the minus strand of NC_089763.1, from coordinate 6,245,336 downwards.
ATATATATATATATATATATATATACAGTATATATATATATATATATATCTTTTATGAAGAGTTGAAACAGTTTAGGTTTATGTAGTAAGACAGATATCATCCCATTATAGGAAACTGAAATATATCAGTAACTGAGAAAAAAAATATTATGTGTAATATTGCTTTTGCAGAGTTTCAACAGAATTCGATGAAAGAATCTGTGCAATTTTTTTTAATAAGATTGACTGGTTCAATAATTTCTGCAATGAACATCGAAGACACAGTGAGACATAGAGCGAGGAAGTAATATTACGTTCTTAATGAGATAAAATTTAAATGAATTGGCCCTAAAATTGGTATGTTTTTAAGGTTACATAATAAATGGCTTTTATGGATAATTGGGTGAGAGATTTTTGCGATAACGATCAGTGTAGATATCTTTTCAACTTTTGTAAAAGTAAAGACATTTCTAAGATGATGGCGAAGGAAAGTGATTAAATATCAGTCTCAACATAGTTCAAATTCTTTCCATTACCATGTTTCTGAATAATATTAACTAACATTAAATATACTAAAATCTTGAACCAAATATTCCAAGGAAGAATATTAACAAATTCACTCTTGTTTTCTAAGGCCAAAGAAAACATTATGCTATTTACGGAGATATTTCTCTCAAAGCTGTAAAGAACGCTGGAAGGTTTTACTCATAGTTCGGCTAGCACGCTGTTGACCCAGCATTCGACTCTCCGAGCTGCCAATGAAGAATTAGAGGAATTTATTTCTGGTGATAGAAATTCATTTCTCGTCATAATGTGGGTCGGATTCCACAATAAGCTGTAGGTCCCGTTGCTAGGTAACAAGTTGGTTCTTAGCCCCGTAAAAAATAAATCTAATCCATCGGTCCAGCCCTAGGAGAACTGTTAATCAGCTCAGTGGTCTGGTTAGACTAAGATATACTGAACTTAACTTTACTCATAGTAAATAATTACGATTCATCCTACCTACTAACCCCAAACACTCGAGCAGAGTCCAACAAGTAACATATGCTGGACATACATATTCTTCCCTTTAAAACAAGAAAACAATAAGTAACGAACTGAAGTAATTCCAACCCCAAACTACCAAAAAAAATAATAAAAATAACAATAAAACTCCCGTGATAACTTGAGAAACCTCCTTAGAAATATTGTCAAACTTACATGAATGTGCTTTTGAATTATTTTTATTTGGGAAAATGCAGCGAAATAATACCCACAGCTTTTACAAAGCCTTCTTTCGTAAACTTCTAAAAAAGTAATATCTGAGACTCTCTCCCGGAAATTTTTTTTCCCACAAAGAAGATGTATTCATTCGAAGAACCGTGGTAATTAAACGTCTACCTTTTTTAAATTAAAAGTAAGATTAGAACTTGTAAAAATTTATGGTAATTATCTTGACAAATTCTCTGAATAATAATATTCTTAGTTAATGATGAGGACGTTGGTCATAAAATAAACGTTAATTCTACGTATGGCTAAGTACTTGTGTTTTCTCTGAGTGCTTTATTCTTAAGTAGTAATAATAATAATAATAATAATAATAATAATAATAATAATAATAATAATAATAATAATAATATATTAAGAAGAAGAAGAATAAGAAGAAAAAGAATTATTATTATTATTATTATTATTATTATTATTATTATTATTATTATTATTATTATTATTATTATTTACTTATTCATCTATTTCAGTAGGAGTTTACAAGAGAGTTGTGTTGGAAGCAACTCAAGAGGAAAGAGGAGTGAACGTTGAAAAGAAAATTACGACGATTGCAGTGAAAGACGGTTCTGATATACGACGATGATATAAAAATAATATTCAGGAAAATTTATTTATATGTCTATAGGCAAAGGAGAGTTTAGTGAAAAGTTGAACCCCCAGGTTTCTAGGTGCTTCAGAAAGAGTAAATGAGAGTCTTCTCCTTAGGCCAAGACCTTCAGAGATTCACTCGTGTAGGATGCTGAAAAAGAATGATTTAGAACATTCTCCCTGCTTTGTGTCTTAGAGGTAACTTCAGGGTACATAGAGCTTGAAGCCTCATGTCCTGTACTCTTATAAAAAAAAAAAATATGAAAAATACTCAGGTAAGCTGAAGGCTCCGCAACTCGAGAAACAAAGATGAAGTACAGTAGGTGGAATGTATGGAACTAGGTAAGAGTTTCCTTGTACTTGCTTGTGATAGTTTGACTAATTTTGTTCGTAATGTTTACATAATCTAGAATCTTAATATATATTTCATTACTTAAGTTTTTCTTCTCCCTCAAAACAGAATCCCTAATCTTGCCCTTTTTTCCATTATTTCTATGTCCATTTTCTTCATGATTACGTACTTTAGTTTTACCTTTTTGGACCCTCTCTTATTACACCACATTGCCAATAATGAGGTCTAATTTGAGGGTTAAAAGTATCTGTAACTGTGATAAGTAAAATGAAAATTACGATATTGGATACATTTACATACAATCAAGAAGTGGGGGAGGGCCAAAATTTAAGTAGCAACAAAGTTAAATATTATTCCGTTTTTTTTACATGTATAAGGAAAAATTTGATGACAAATATAAAAAAATGGAGGCAGAGATTGTGATTGCTTATAACTAAAGAAAATAAAATTGTGAAAGAGAATATTTTCAGTGGGTGTCTTAGTTACTACAATGACGATTTGCATGTTAGTAATAACAGTTAGTATCGAACTCTTTGGAATATCGAAAGAGAGAGAGAGAGAGAGAGAGAGAGAGAGAGAGAGAGAGAGAGAGGGAGGTGGTAGAGGGAACGATTAAAGAGGATCTATACAATTTAATTGGCTGTTACGTTAGAATTCCCCGAAGTGTAAAGCAATGGGATGATCTCATCAATCTATACGAAACTCTCTTGAATATTGCATTGTGGAAGTATGAGAGTTTATTCCCAAGTATAATTGGAAAAGAGAAAATAGTCACCGCTGGAGTGAATGGAATACTATACTTTAAATACAGGTTCAGATTAGCCTAAAGTTGCTTGGCCATCTTTCTTCTTTTCTTCTTTTTCTTTTAACGTGCTTTTATTCCCATTTTTGTATGGGGTAAGCACGATGCCTTCTTTTGAAGGACTTTTTGATTTGGCTTTGGGGTAGACCTGTGCTTATAAAAATGGAATAAAATAGTATTCTTGAGTTGTAGAAGAACGGGGAACAAACTTGAAAAAAGTTAACTAACAATATTTTGTTATAAAGGGATATGAGTTATGATTGAAAAAGAAAGAAAGAAAAAGTGACTTAGGAAAGAAATGCAATTGGGTGTCACATAATAGGTTAAAGAAAACAGTAGCTTGGAATATTTTGCATTAAAACTTTTCTACTTTTAAAAGTAGAAAATGTATTTAGTGAAAAGTATAGTGCACATAGTGGAAAATAAAGGTTTTATTAGAGGGTTTGATTGTTAGTCATATATATAAAATAGTGCAAAGGAAAGAGAAAGAATATGATAAGTAATTAAAAGGAATATTAACTACAAATCTCGCGAAAGGGACGAAAAACAAACTTAGATATAATATTCAGCGGTAAATACTGCAGTCGACATCATACCGCCTAGACAGAATTCTACCGCTGAAATCGTCTGTAGAATTCATCGACCATCTACATACAAAAGGACCTGATGATGACATCACCTCACTCGACGTGAAATCCTGTTACGAACGTTCCCGTCCAAGAAGCGATCAACATCACCCTTGATCGTGTGTATAGGTCCGAAAACGAACGGCTTCCCATACCTGAAGATGAGATCCTCCGTGACATGCTGAAGGCATTCACTACGGAAGCCCCGCTCCTCTCCCATCGAGGGGCACTATATCGGCAAGTGGATGGAGTGGCCATGGGATCTCCACTGGGGGCCCTTTTCGCAAACATGTACATGGCTACCGTCGAAGAGTGGACCTTCCGTGAACACCGTGGACCGAAGATCTATGGACGGTACATTGATGATATTTTCATCACAATAGAAGAAGCTGACGATGCCAGGAAAGTTGCGAATGCCATAAAAAGAAATTCGGTGCTTAATTTCATACACAGAGCTCAGCCAGCAGGAGACCATGTCTTTCCTGGATGTCCTAGTTAAGCAACAAGACGGACAATTTAAAACTACTGTATTTACAAAAGCAACGAGACCTGGCCGTTGTTTGAATGTCCGGGGAGAATACCCAGACAAAAAGTCAGTAGTGAGTTCTTATGTAAAAAGAGCACTCACTCACTACACTTTTTGAAGAGATGTAAATAATGAACTAAACAGAATTCCTCAATTATTAACAAACAACAGGTACTCGGATCGCATCACCAAAACCCCGATTAAAAAGAAAATTTACGAATTCTACCAACCGATCACAACGACGGCAGAGGAGAACCTGGTTATTTATCATCGCCTGCATTATGGGTCTGCGTATAAGGAGGAATGCCACAGGCTATACAGTAAATCAAATAAACTTAGTAGCAGACCTTATAATGAAAAATAACACGGCTCTCGTGAGGCCGAAGCAGGTGTGTACGAATGTGGTATGTAAATTCATATGCCCAGAGATGTGTAAACTCGCAACAATATCGACATCGGACACATTACTACGACCTTTCGGAGGCGAATGCTGGCCCACAGAAACCAAGGGGCCATACACCAGCATTTTATTAGTTTACATGATAGGAAGCCATCCCTACAAGAACTAATCGAAGGCGCTCAGGTCGTCCATAAAGAAAGCAATTATGGTCGTCTTTTAATAGCGGAAGCCGTAAGCCTCGCCATTCAAAAACCGACTCTTAATATCCTGCAAGAGTCGGATCACATACTCCCTTCCAGTAGAAGGAGGAATGCGAGAGCGAACAGACAGCGCCCCATAAACCAACCCCAGACACAAGTCATCGCTTCATTTATGATATACAAGAGCACCCAGAGAGGCCCAAGTAACACCTCACATATCCCTGAGGCTTCGCCCGACACGAACCACGAACGTTATCCAGTAGCTGATATTTTCCAAATATTCTTTTGTATCAATAACCACATAAATATTTGTAAATAAGATATATACACTCATACCATTCATTATGCATTAAATATAACCGTTGTCATACTTTA
>NC_089763.1:6232722-6235222 GCF_040412425.1 Macrobrachium rosenbergii | reverse complement strand
TCTGGTTATAATTTGAATTAAATGAAAATATTTAATTTTATACAAATAAAAGATGGTGATGTCAGATACTCTTGGATTTAATCCATTGCATTGTTGCATTAATAAATTTTAAAGCGTTAAAACCTAAACTAAATTTGCTAGAGTAACAAATTAGAATGAAGCATGAACAATGCTTCTGAGGTCCAAACATGAGCCTGGAAAAAATGCTCGGGATTTTACAACGAAGGACTTATAGTCCTGTCGAACTCTGGCTATTAGAACTTTTTTCAGGTCTATAAAAGAAGTTCCCTTACAAACCAAATGACATGTTTTGACTGTGTCTATATACTTTCAAATAACAAAAAAATAAAAAGATAAAGGACAGGATTAATGTCTTGTTTCCTTGGATGGATAAGGATATTAAAAAATTGTCTTTATACCGACGCTTTATCATTTTAACACAAATACAATTAAATCCTGAACTCTTCCAGAGTCGAGGTTTTGTCGATTGCATTTGTTAGAGAACATGATTGCAAAATTAATTAAATAACTCGTAGATAATTTTATAGATATCTACTTCACTCATGTTGAAAATATCTTGCCTAAAGGCTTGGAACGCGCATGTAGCTTTTATGTAGAACTAACTTTAAGAACCAAGAGCACTGAATATGCAAATTTACCGATTACAACGCCTAAGAATGAAAAGAGTAGTTTTCGTGGTCCGGAAATTACAGTTCAACAGTTGTGTCTCATTTCTTAATGATACTTTTCAAGGCAAGATAATGAAACAGTTGGCTACAGATCTTGGCTATTGGAAAATTAAAGGTGACGAGGGAATTTCCTTGTTGAAAAACTCTTACGCAAATCAGGAATTAAGATTCCACAGTGCGCAAGCACTGCAACTTCTTTTGTAGTGGTTGTTTTTACCGAGTAATAAAAGGTGTCTGTAAACTTTAACAGAATTTTCCACTGGATCTGAAAGAACTACAATCGGTTGAGGATGAGAGTGATATCGCAACAAAAATCAGAAGTTGACTGATCGTTGCCTCATCCACCTGCTTCAATTCCTCCGCATAATCGCTTCTGTATGATGAATAATTTACGTAATTAATATTACACTAGGTTTGAAAATTATATCAAATGTTACCGAATACAATAATGGAGCATACCACTTTGAGATGATGTCTTTAACTTTTAGGTTCCTATCTTTATCTAACATTTGATGGAGTTATCTGTTTGTTCTAGAGCTCCCAAATCTTTAAATATCCCAGACAGAATCTCAGAACAATAGTTTCCTTCTCTTCATAACAGTAATTATATTTATGATAATATCTGGGACGTAATCTTTATGGATATCTTTCATGGTAATATTTCATTAAAGACCTTACTCTCTCCCTTTGGCCACCTATGCCATTTTCTATACAGTTCTGTAAATTCCTGAGGCCTCTATAGGAGTGTACAAAAAGATAATACAAAAGTACAGAATCCCATTAAGTACCTCCAAGCCTGCCTCTCTACATCATTGTGCGATATGGTTCAAGTAAGCTGTGTTGGTTTCTCTTATGGGAAATTTACACCATTCATATATTTCCCCTTTGACTGTGAATAACCTATAAAGTTGATTAATCAAAGCAAGACCAAAAATACTTCTTCAATGACGATTTTAAAAGCAAGAGCACTCCTGCTAATGAGCAGTTCCTCCCCCAACCCAAGCCCCGCTTGCTAACGAATTTGTATATGGAAATATTCATAGAAAATTATCCATTCCATCAGACCTGATAATATTATCTTCCTTATATTCTCAGATGTTACGAGCAACTTCACGTCCTAGGATGGTAGCTGGGAAAATTTTACATAAGACATCTTCAAGTAACAAAATTTAAAACATGGTGGGTGAAATATAGTAATTAACTGAGGACACACACTTTGCCATTGGAATGGTTTGTAAGCAAAAGAATAAAATTTCGATTCTTTTTGCAAGTGTCACTCTCAGTTCATTAAAATCAAAAGAATTATATATATATATATATATATATATATATATATATATATATATATATATATATATATATATATATATATGTATATACCTACACACACACACACACACACACACACATATATATATATATATATATGTGTGTGTGTGTGTGTGTGTGTGTGTGCGCGCGCGTGTGTGAGGGTGTGTTGGCTTGCTGATATATTCATATTTTAGAGACACTTTTAATAGTCTCAATGACTATATTAGTAAATTAATCCGCTTTTCTTTACAGGGTTTCCAGAGGAGCCTTTCATACTTTGAAATAATATTTTATGTGGTCCTCTCTCTTCACACGGTTTCATTTCTCCCTCAGAGCTGTAGAAAGGCAAAGCGCACACCATTAATCTGAGTTCCTATTCAGGATTCTTCAGACAAAGGGAAAAAACCTTTTCTAATCACCTAATAATAATAATATTTTTGAGAGTCTAAATTTCATTCTTTAATGAACTCAAACGAGATCTTTCCTTTTACCCGTTTTCT
>NC_089763.1:6197722-6227722 GCF_040412425.1 Macrobrachium rosenbergii | reverse complement strand
CTCTTAAAAGATTCATGGTATCTCTTTGTTTAATGAAAGTTGATTCCACCATCTGGCTTTTGAACCAACAATTGCTGCTATAAATTATACTAGGCATATTCCAGTTTATTCTGTGGTTATGGTTATTTATGTGGTTAAAACTAGCTGAGCTCTGTTGTCCATATCTAACTAAACATTTTTGCTGTATTAATCTTTGGGGGAGTGATTTGCCTGTGAAGCCGATACAAGATTGGTCACAGTTGAGGCAAGGGATTTCGTAAACTCCCGTGTCTCTGGGAACTGGTTTTTGTTGGACGTTAATTAGGTATTTGAGTAGGTAAAAGCAAAAGCGACAGAGTTTCCAAGTTTTTGTGTCAACGTCTTAATCCTGTCCAGGTGTGGGATTTTTATATTACAGTTGGGTGTCTCTCTGGTCTTGTTATGGTTGGGGGCGGACAGTAGAAAATAGTCATTCGCTTTGTGGATCGATTTTCAATTAAATTTACCAAGTGCCCCAAAACAGCCAGCTGCTCACGGATCAGTTCAACTTCCTTTCCAGAGTCAGGAGCAAATCCGTAAGGCTCTTAAGAATTAATTGCTGGCTGTAATTTGATAGAAATGTCGCAGTAGCTCTAAAAATGGATGTATGCCAGAAAGTTGGTTTCTGTGATAGAATTTGTATTCTGTCGTGTCTCTAATTATTAAAACGCCAAGAAAAGGAAATTTTGTTGTCTGTTTCCCATTCAAGTTTAAATTTACTGCTAGTCACTAATGCATTTAATTTTGAAAGAAATTCATTGAAATTACCCCACTTATTATCCCAAAATGTTAAGATATCATCTACATATCTCATCCATAGCATGTCTTTAGGTTTTATTGTGTTTATTATTACAGTTTCAAAATATTCCATGTATATTTTGGCTAAAACAGGACTTACAGGGCTGCCCATGCTGCACCCGAAATTTTGTTTATAAAATGACTCCACGAATAAAAGATGTTATTTGTTACACATAATTCAACTAACTTTATTATTTTACCTAGGGCTAGTAGGAAATGATCTGAATAGGGGGCTAATTTTTCCCTCAAAAACTGTAGAACGTCCTATACTGGTAATTTTGTAAATAAGGAATTTACATCTAAACTTAGAAGCCTTATGGTGTGAAGTGGTATGGGTGCTTTGAACTTGTGACAGAAATCCTCAGAATGTTTAATGTGACTGGGAGAAAATGTGCCTAAGAAGGGGGAAAGGAGGCAGGCTAACCACTTAGAAATCTAATAATTGAAAGCTCCGGCACATGAGATGGTAGGTCTGAATGGAAGATTATCTTTATGAGTTTTGGGAAGGCCATAAAAATAAGATTAGTTTGGAGTTATTGACAGAATTTCTCCAGTAGTTCATGCTCTTTTTGTCTTTGCCAGTAATCACGTTTCTAAAAATTTCATGGGGACGTTTGGAGGATTTTTGTTAGTTTGTCATTAGTGTCCAGTGTCACTAGGAGTGGGTTGATTTGTCAGGGTAAGTTTTTGTATCCATAATCACGATTTTGCCGTCTTTGTCGGATCTACTTATTACAGCGTCTAATTTTGCTTGGCGAGCGGATGAAACTTTTCCATAAATCCTACGGGGACAGGGTATTTCTTATTAAAGTCAGCCTATTGCATTGTGGGCCATTTGAAGCATATCCCCCCTCAGCTGTAATTTTTATCAGATATGAATTTGTCAAAGCAACAATGAAATCTAGGTTATTTTTCCGGTCTAGCATAAAGAAATGACCGGCCTATATTTGATCATGTCATAAACTACTTGTGATGACAAACCTACTTGCTTATTATCCATCATCCTTCAGGTGACAGTGATTTTTATGTAATTTCTATTCTGTCATTTTATACAGATATTTGACTAATAATCTACTGTATTCATGACATAAATATACATCTTTACTCTTTATCTGTTCTTAAAACACATAAAGCAATAAAGATGTCCCTCTTTACCAGGGAATAGGCCCATTAACACACACACACATACACATATATATATATGTATATATATATATATATATAATATATATATATATATATATATATATATATATATATATATATATATATATATATATATATATATATATATATATATATATATACATATATATATATATATATATATATATATATATATATATATATATATATATATATATATATATATATATATATATATATATATATACATATATATATATATATATATATATATATATATATATATATATATATATATATATATATATATATATATATATATATATATATATATATATATATATATATATATATATATATATATATATATATATATATATATATATATATATATATATATATATATATATATATATATATATATATATATATATATATATATATATATATATATATATATATATATATATATATATATATATATATATATATATATATATATATATATATATATATATATATATATATATATATATATATATATATATATATATATATATATATATATATATATATATATGCACACATACACACACAAATATATATACATATAATTATCCATATTCTTCTTTGGTGTAAGTCCCAGTATAAGGTACTGAATGAATACCGGTAGGTTCTTTTAAAATGGTAATGTATTCTCGAACAGAATTAACGTATACAAGAGGATACAGAGAGGAGCTGTGTCGGCGTGTGTTGTTATTCTTCTTCTATCCCTCCACCTACCACTGTAGCCAGATACAGTTACTAATATCCAACAATGATATTAATTATGTAGCAGCAGAGATGATATTGAATGTAGTATGTATATATATACTAAGATTCAGATTCCTACTGCTCCTGGCAATGATAATACATGTGAGTATTTTTACATGTGCCTAAACATACAATGCTAAATGTGTTGCCAAATTGGCAATACTTGGTTAACAATAAACATCACGATCCGTTGCGATTCAATCTTGATGATTGTCATACACACACACACACACACACACACACACACACATATATATATATATATATATATATATATATATATATATATATATATATATATATATATATATATATATATATATACATATATATATATATATATATATATATATATATATATATATATATATATATATATATATATATATATATATATATATATATATATACATATATATATATATATATATATATATATATATATATATATATATATATATATATATATATATATATATATATATATATATATATATATATATATATATATATATATATATATATATATATATATATATATATATATATATATATATATATATATATATATATATATATATATATATATATATATATATATATATATATATATATATATATATATATATATATATATATATATATATATATATATATATATATATATGTATATATATATATATATATATATATATATATATATATATATATATATATATATATATATATATATATATATATATATATATATATATATATATATATATATATATATATATATATATATATATATATATATATATATATATATATATATATATATTTTTATATATATATATATATATATATATATATATATATATATATATATATATATATATTTATTTATATATATATATATATATATATATATATATATATATATATATATATATATATATATATATATATATATATATATATATATATAAATCACCGCAAAAAACCCGGACACCCCCATTGAAATGAACTAAAATCAGAGCAATGTTATAAAAACGGAAAATAATAGACAACGTTTTGTTTTATTTCCATTTATTCAATATTTTGAAATCTCTTCATTACTTTGAAGTATTGTCATGCACAAAAGTCCGTTCCTTAGCCATCCAGAGAGTGAACACAAATCCAGTATCTATGAAACACCGAAGCTTTTGAACAAGTAACTTTCAGAGATTCTAGCCATTGTTTTAGGGTCTGGGTCTTTTGAAGATCCACTCAGACCAGGTTTGGCCTGATTCCTTGGGCATATTTCTCCACCTTTTCCTCCAATGGTCTGGAGTTATTTCAAAACCTTTATGATAGCTGGCGGACAAGGGCAAAATCCTTAATTCTCGGAGAGGGGGCATTGAAGGCAATGATACCTTTCCTTCAAGGTGCCAATCCCAGAACCAGCGACACTTCTTCGGTAGAGGATTGATAGGTCGTGGGACCTTCTCAATATGGTCAAGCCAGGCTTCAGGCTCTGCTTGTCCCATTTTTCTTATGAGGGTGCCTACACTGCTGGGGGTTGAGTGAGAGAGGGTGTTGGTGTGCTGCGCCTGTCGAGCTGCCATTGCAAGCTGATGAGCTCTTTCTTTCTCCCTCTCCTGTTTTTCTTTCTCCTTCTCCGGTCTTTCTGCCTCTTCTCATTTCTCCTTCTCCTGTCTGTCTGTCTCTTCTCATTTCTCCTGGGCTATTCTTTCTTTCTCCTTCTCCTGTCTTTCTGCCTCTCTTCTGTCTTGGCATCATCTACTCTCTTTGACCCAATCCCTCAGGGCTTGTCCTGACAGTCCCTCTGTCCTTTCCAGCAGACATGTAGAACTTTAAGTCCTCATTTTGCTGACTTTGGATGTCTCAGACATTATCTTGAGATAATACTTATATTAGCATGACCCATTAGAATATCAGTATGTCTGAAAAGACTCAGGTCTGTTCAAGTGAACAGGTTCAATATGTCTGACAAGACAATATTATTTGAAATTAACAGATTCAGGGGGTCTGAATAGACTCAAGTTGTCTGAAAAGACTTAAATCTCAGGGTTTTTGAAAAGACAGTAGTTCAGAATGAGCGAAAATTAATATGTCTGAATAAGATAAATCTCAGGGTGTCTGAAAGACTAAGTTGTTCAGAATGAACGAAAATTAGTGTCTTAATAAGACAAATTTCAGGGTGTCTGAAAAGACTCAGTTAAAAAATTAATATTTCTGAATAACACAAGTTTCAGGGTTTCTGAAAAAACTCAGTTGTTCAGAATGAACGAAAATTAGTATGCCTGCATAAGACAGACTTTAATTAACGAAAATTTAGCCCAAGCTAACGTAACCTTTATGTATATTTTATTTTGCAGAGAGATGCTGCAGAACTAATAAAAAAACAAGGCTTACAGAGTTATACACTTATTGTGTGTAAAGAAATTTTCCTTGCGCAAGACCGTCCAGACTGCCAAAAGGTTATGCGTGGGGAAGGAAAGGAATTATTCTCTGTTATCAAAACAAACCTTAGCTCTCATGTGACTCATAAAATTAATCCAATGTTTACTTCTGGTCGGTCTCGTGACATCTGCCATCAATGGGTGAGTCAGGAGGGTGGGGGTGTCTCTTGACTGCGTGTCTGGCTTTTTGCCTAGGCCTACCCTTTTTCCCACGCTCGGGTCTTCCGCAGTAATAAATGAACAAGGAAATTCTCGCTGATATATTCGTCAATAAATAAATTTACAGGAATGCTATGGGCTCCCTATGGAATATCCATCTCAGTTAAGGAATTAAAAGTTTATTACTTAAAAAAAAATGTGGCGAGGTGCACGGACGTATGGATAAAAATTAACAAGCAAAAGAAAAGGATTTATATATGAGTGCTGTGCATGCTGATTTATAACAATGGAATTTCTAATGGAACTCACAAATCAAAGATGGCGGACGGTTAGGGATTGGCCCACATGGCCTGGAATTAAAGATTCCGTGTCAGAATTACTGTTCTTTCGTCTTGAGAGCGGAAATTTAGATCCCTAAATACTTCCTTGCTTTTCCTATCGGTCAAGCGAGAGAGAGAGAGAGAGAGAGAGAGAGAGAGAGAGAGAGAGAGAGAGAGAGAGAGAGAGAGAGAGAGAGAGAGATAAATCCAGCAATGCAAATATAGCTGGAGTCAAAGCCTTGGTGGTCGCCTACAGTGTGCCAATCTGGAAATTTGGGTCTTTCAAATTGTCTTTATCATGTGGACGAAAGAATAGGGGCTCTATTCCTTTTTATTAAATCTTTGACTGAGTTGCTCCCCAGCTTCCTAGTCTTAAAACATGCAGCTAACATGCGATAGCACAAAAATCTCATGGAATTATTAATACGCTCTCTCTTCTCATGAGCCAATTTGGCATGCACGTGGTCTATCAATTACCTAACTCTGATTGCAGTCACTTTCGTTCCTAGCATAAACCTAAACAAAATATTTTGTCACTTACTTATGCTGTGGGACTGGCTCTTCTCATGTGCTTAAAATGGAGAAGGTGTGATATGAAGGTCATCTGCAATTATGCAGACCAGCTAGCAGTTGCTATTCTGCTGATAATTGGAAAGCAATTGCATACTCGGCAAGGTACACCAGTTGCTACGAATGTCAAAGGGATACTTACTTGATTCTGGGTGGCAACGGATAAACGCGGTCAAGTTCCTTACATTATCAAGAAATCTACTGCTTTATTACACATCTGACTCAATATTAGGACAGCTTTGTAGACAAACCAGGGAAAATCTGTGGCTTAGGGCCTTCTTCATGTGAGGGAATATCATATCAACTCTTAACTAATTATATTTACATAACAAACACAGATCAGAAGAATGACGAATTACTGAGCAGGTAATAATAAGGGCCTGCTAAATGAATGAATCTTACACAGGATAAATATTCTACATCGATGATGTCTTCATAACAGGAAACATCTTAGTGCGGGTAAAAGGGAGCTCCATATGGATAGAACTGAGTGATTCCACAGTCGGCGCCTATCTGCAATATATGCAAGACGGTTACTTGCAAGAATAATAAGACGCTCAAAGGGAACTGAGGGAATGCACAAATGGTGCCAAATAACTCAGTTCAGCTGTAAGGTAAGCACATCAAGGAAATAGATACCCTAATCTAGAATGTAAGGATTGTATCTGGGGGCATGAGGATGGAGTCTGGAATAGAAAAATGTGCCTTGGTCAACACACAAAAAGGCAAAGTAACAAGGACTGAAGGGATCAAGCTACCAGATGGGAATAGCATCAAACATAGATGAGACCGGATACAAATACCTGGGAAGGAGAGGATATAAAGCACTAAGAGATGAAGGACACAATCAGAAAAGAATATATGCAAAGACTTAAGGTGATGCTCAAATCAAAACTCAACGTTGGAAACATGACGGAAGCCATAAACAAATGGGCAGTGTCAGTAATCAGATACAGCGCAGGAGTTGTGGAGCGGACGATGGCTGAACTCCGCAGGATAGACCAGAAAACTAGAAAACACATGACAATACACAAAGGACTACACGCAAGACCAAATACAGACAGACTATACATAACACGGAAGGATGGGGAGAGAGCGCTACTAAGCATAGAGGATGCGTCAACATCGAGAGCAGAGCACTGGGGCAATATCTGAAAACCAGTGAAGATGAGTGGCTAAGGAGTCCATGGGAAGAAGGACTGATAAAAGTAGACAGGGACCCAAAAATATACAGAGACGGGAGAATGAAAAACAGAACAGAGGAATGGCACAACAAACCAATGCACGGACATTACATGAGACAGACAAAAGAACTGGCCAGCCATGAAACATGGCAATGGCTACAGAAGGGAGAACTCAAGAAAGAAACAGAAGGAATGTTAACAGCAGCACAAGATCGGGCCCTAAGAACCAGATATGTCCAAAGAACAATAGATGGAAATAACATCTCACCCATATGCAGGAAGTACACCATGAAAGACGAGACCATAAACCACATAGCAAGCGAATGTCTGGTGCTTGCACAGAACCAGTACAAAAAGAGGCATGATTCAGTAGCAAAGCCCTCCACTGGAGCCTGCAAAAAGAAACACCAGCTAGCTTGCAGTAATAAGTGGTACAAACACCAGCCTGAGGGAGTGATAGAAACGATCAGGCGAAGATCCTGGGACCATGGTATCAGACTAGATAGGTGATACGTGCCAATAGACCAGAAGTGACGTTGATTGACAAAATCAAGAAGAAAGTATCATTCATTGATGTCCAATACCATGGGACCCCAGGGTAGATGAGAAAGAAAGAGAGAAAATAAGAAGCATAGGAATATGCCAGTGGAAATTGTACCCATAATCATAGGAACATTAGGCACGATCCCAAGATCCCCTGAAAAAGGAATATGGAAAAACTAGGTGCCGAAGTAGTTCCAGGACTCATGCAGAAAAGTGTGCTACTAGAAACAGCTCACATAGTCAGAAAAGTGATGAACTCCTAAGGAGGCAGGATGCAACCCAGAACCCCACACTATAAAAACCACCCAGTCGAATAGGATGACTGTGATAGACCAATAATAATAATAATAATAATAATAATAATAATAATAATAATAATAATAATAATAATAATAATAATAATAATAATAATAATAAAATCCAAAATCCACATTTATGTAAAGTACTGTATTTTACAAATAAAATGAATTCAGAGCTTTCGAGAGTTTCACTCAGCTCCCTTCTTCAGCTAGAAATGACAGTCTTGGTTATGATAACCAAGACTGTCATTTCTAGCTGAAGAAGGGAGCTGAGCAGGCTCGAAAGCTCCTGAATTAGGGAGCTGAGCAGGCTCAGCTGTCATTTCTTCAGCTAGAAATGACAGGGTCTTGAGCAGGATAACCAAGACTGTCATTTCTAGCTGAAGAAGGGAGCTGAGCAGGCTGAAAGCCCAAGCTCCTCTTCATTTTATTTGTCATTTCTAGCTGAAGAAGGGAGCTGAGCAGGCTCTCGAAAGCTCCTGGAATTCATTTTATTATTTGTAAATACAGCACTTTACATAAATGTGGATTTTGGATTTTATAAACATATTCACGGGATTGTGAAGAAGATTTGCAATAATAATAATAATCAAATACCTTCCTTAAAATTAAATTTATAAATTATTTTTAGATTAATGGATCAAGTTTATGCATGGCATGACTAATGTTCATGTGCTTGCTGAAACTTTCTTTTTATAAAACTAGACTCAACGATGTTTCTTTTTAGTACATTATTAAGGAAAAAACCTAACTTTTTTGCTCCTTCCCTGTAGATTGTATGATTGTTTTCACTGACATGTTAAAAAATTCCACTGTTCACTTGTGCATTTCTTACACATCTTTCACGCGGTTCTGTTATCTTTTCCAGTGTTTTTCCAGTTTGACCAAGGTAAAAGTTATCACAAGAATTACATGGAATCTGATATACATAACCTTTAGTACTGTCAGTGTTATAAATACATGTATCATTGTTTAATAGTTCTTGAAAGCTTCAGTATATGGGAAATATCTTTAAAATTCTAATCATATGGCAGTACAAACAGTTTTTTTGTGTTATAAGTTTCTTTTTTTATTAACTTAAAATGTCTTTTATTGCTTTTAATGTATTGTCTAATATAGATTCGGGTTATTTCAATTTGTTGCCTAGATTCCTAATCATATCTATTTCATCACCAATGTATTCGGGGCTACATATGCGTAATGCTCGTACGAACATGGGTGTGCAAGCTGATATCTTAACTTTACTGCTGTACTGTAACCAGAATAAAAATGAACATAGGCAGAAATATTGGTGGCCTTTCTGTACACAATGTATATAATTCCATTACTACTTCTATGTATTAAGCAATCCAAAAAGGATAGGTAACCATCCTTTTCCATTTTCATGGTAAATTTCATAGATGTAACTAATTCATTTAGTTTAACAAAGAAGTTATTTACATTTTCGTTATCTGACCCAACACAAATTATGCCATCAACATACCTGAACCTTGCTACATTGCGTGGAATGATTTTGTTTAATATTTTGCTCTCTAAAAATTCCATATATAAATAACTTAACACTGAGGATAAAGGGTTACCTGTTCCCATGACAAAATTTTGTAAGTGAAATTTCCCGTTGAATTCGAATTTACATTTTTTTTTTTTTTTACAAAAATTTTAATTAGTTCCATTAGCGTGTGCTTAGAAGATGGTATATACAGCTAAGCGTCCTCAGCGTATCCCCTAGAAACTCCAGCAGATCGTCCATACGTACCTTTGTGAATAACGACGTCACGCCAAAACTCACTAGCCTGGATTCACTATTCTTCTGTACATTATATTTAGTTTTTTTGTCAATGAACGTTGTTTTTTAACATTGGCTTTAGAGATGGTGCAATTCCGCTTTTATATGTTGCGTCACTTTAGAAGGAATATCGTTCGGATCATATTTCTTTTTTTAATATTCCAGATATTAATTAGTTTGAGAAGAATTTTTTATTATATTAAATTTGGAATCAGTTGTAACAAGTAAAAAATAAGACAGCAAGGGAAAACCTAGCTTTATACAGGTTTTTAGATATTTTGTCAGAATCATTATGAAATAATTCATTATGTTTAGATATGCACAGTCCTACCAACCGTGTTATCAGAGAATCTGTACAAAAAGATTTCTGTTAAAAGAATATTTTACGCAAATAAAACTTAGTGGGTAAGTTTGGCATATCTAATATTATCAGATTATCATCTGTTTAAATATCTTTCTGTTAAAAGAAAGAATGTTATTTAAAGTTAGCAAATAAGGTATTATTATGAAAAATATTATATTTTATATATGAATTCATTTTTTAAACTAAACACAATTTGCTTCACTGAAAGGTGGTGAAATGTACTGATGGATGAGTTTCGGTTGGCACGCCTGCGAGCCGAATGTTCACAAGACAAGTTTGGATGCACGATAACTTCTAAATCTTACATATACCTTTTTTTTATCACCAAAAACGTCAAATTGAAGAAGTATTTATGCAAATATGAAGGAGAATTCAGATATATCAGATAACGACACTTGGAATATTGTTTTTACAAATGAATGGTTTAATGGGGGTCACATAGGCCCAGAGTGAATGGTAACGGCATATGTGAATTTAGTTATCGTTCTTTTTGGGGGTTACACTGAATATCAGGATGTGAACAGCATTCGTGAACTGAAACTGACTAGAGGAACCACTTCTGTTGAATGCATGGAAAAAACAATTTGGTGTAGTTTTCTTTCATTATGATCGGATGGATCTATTGACTTATGACGTTGTTATTCTTTAAATATACTCGAAAGTATTTATTGAAGTTTTATTAGTAAATTTTTTCTACTGCATGAAACTTTTTAGCTACATTTCAGTTCAACTTCTTATTCACTATCAATATTATTTACCAGTCATTATAATTGTTAATTCTATATGGAAATACATTACTTTTGTTTTCCTGGTTTACCTCACCAGGATGAGTATAATCTCAAGTAGTGAATAACTTAATCCTCAAGTATATGGGCTCGGAATACCATTCAGTACCCTATTGGTCAATAATACATTTGCATAACTACTGTAAAAAGAATACATTATTGATTATGAAAATCTAACAGCACACAAATACTTATTAACAAAAATTATATTGCGTATCATATGATAACTTGTTTTTCCCACATCAGGAAAGGATCAACAGGCCTAGACAAACATTTATAGGTTAATACTCAGCTTCCTTCTATATTTTGATTACAATAAATAAACAAAGTGCAGCAAAGCTTGTTTTTTAACGCTGTATTCTTAAAACATATGGGCCCACGAATTTTTAGCTATAAAATAAGCCCACTTCAGACTAAAAAAAATTGTCTAGGCTGAGTCGAAAGAAAAATTTAAATCCACAGTTATTTAGCTCGGCTACCAGGTTATGCATTGCCTGCATAGTATCCGCTAGCAAATGACTTGTTCGTTTGTTGTATATAAAGCCAGCCTTGGCAGGAACGGTCTCTTGCTCTAAGACACCCCGTAACCAAGCGACATAAACGGTTAGTCCGTCATCATGGCACATCGTGAGCCTGCACCGCCTGGCATACAGTTGCCACATACTGCTTGTTCAAATACTGGCATAAGCCTTTTGTCTGAAAAATTAAGGGAACTGATGCAATACTTCATATCCCAATGGTACCAACCAATGGTTTAATGATATCCACTAGTTATTTCGCTATGTTTTAGATGCAATGTATGTGCTGTCCTGCTAGTATATATACTACGAATTTCTACCTCTTTGCATCAATCCTGCGAAGAATGCCTTATTAGCAATAAAGCCAACACTGATTAGTATCTATAACCGTGGTTCATTTCTTCCTGTGATGTTTGATATATATATATATATATATATATATATATATATATATATATATATATATATATATATATATATATATATATATATATATATATATATATATATATATATATATGTATATATATATGTATGTATATGTATATATATGAGTGTGTGTGTGTTTTGTGTATATGTATGTATATTTATGAGATTTGGTTATCTAACAGTTTTGATATAATCATTGAAACAAAACTACGAGATATACAACTATATTTCTCGTGACTACAAAATCATTAGACTTACAAGACTTGTGCATAAACACTAAATGCAAATCCTTCAAACTAAAATATTGTTAACGATAAGGTAAAGCTAATTAAAATGTCAAAAGGGAAAGATCTAACAGTGTTGCTCAATATCTTTCATACGTAAAAACATCCAGTATCATAATTATGCTTGACTCAGTTTTGACAAGAGTCATAATCGTTTCTAAAGTTTCTTATAACGCAGATAACATTGTTGACAAGTCATTAGAGAAATGATCTGAATATAAGTCTTTATAGCTTTATTCTGATATGTTATATGACACATTTGATCAAACTCTAGGAATAATCCGGAGAGCGAATTATAAGTTTGGTCCATCACGTTCAGTATGCTGGCAGATAGGTGCAAAGTAAAATGGATTTCACAGCCGATGCTAAGGATAAGTAACTTCTGTCATCTCTTTTCACATGTAGGGACGATTGCGTGAGAAAAGACCTTGAGACATTTGTTTTACGGGTTACATTGGATTTAGAGATTGTCTTGATAGATCATGAGTTCCCTGAATAACCTTTCAGGGATGAATGGCAGGAACACCGGTGGGTTCCTGCCTCTCCTGAGGATATAATATGGCAGTACCATGAAAAAATTCCATAACAGTTATTAACTGCAGAGGTCTTTGATTGCGAGATAATCGGAATATTGTTTTATCTGTACATTTTGAAAGCAACGTAAGAGCTTCCTTTATTAAAATCTATTGTAACAAACACAGTATTTTCGTAGTTCCCTACTTCAAGAACATTTATACGTTAAAAAAGAGGATAAAGTGCATATAAAATCAAAAAGGTTACAACATATCTATTTATTAAGGCTGTCTGTAATATGTGGGAAAAGGAACGTGATGAGAAATATAAGAAATAATAAAACAACAGAGACTCCATGAGATAAAGGAAGGTCAAAAAGTAAGGCAAAATGAATATAAACTTAGAACAAGAGAAATAAAAGCTTTGATAAAGTAGTCTCAAAGACTTTTTGTAAAGCTCAAAAAGATACACACACACAAAGAGAGATAGAGAGAGAGAGAGAGAGAGAGAGAGAGAGAGAGAGAGAGAGAGAGAGCACAGGTCCTAGGGAGATTCCACAGCATTTTATTGCTTCTGTTTTGTGTGAGGAAGAAAGAGTGTGAGCTTTCTCCATTTCAGCGTCATTCCAAAGTTTTTGCATATTGGGAAAGCATTTTCTGGACCCTGTTATTCGTACTGTGTTCATCTTTTTCAAAAGATTTTCTAGAACACTACTAAACGGCACATACTTCGTATTGCATTTACTCGTACATTGCGCATATTCACTGCTGTAGATGCAGTATTTGTTCCTTTTAGTTTTCTTTAAAAGGAAATTATTGAGATGGCTTTGTCTGTCCGTCCCCACTTTTTCTGCCAGCCCTTAGATCTTAAAAACTACTGAGGCTACAGGGCTGCAAATTGGTATGTTGCTCATCCACCCTCCAGTCATCAAACATACCAAATTGGAGCTCTCTAGCCCCAGTAGTTTTTATTTTATTTAAGGTTGAAGTTAGACATATTCGTGCGTCTGGCAACGTCATAGGACAGGCCACCACCGGGCCATGTGTCTGAAAGTTTCATGGGCCGGGGCTCATACAGCATTATACGCACAGAAAACTCGATTGCGCTGAAGAAACTTCGGTGCATATTTTACTTGTATGTATTTATGGAAAAAATTTATATTGAAAGACTGATTACGTAAAATGAAACTTGGTGTTGAGTCCTGACGTTGGATGTACATTTAAATCATAGATGAAAATTCTGAGATGCGTCTGTGAAATTTGAGTCATTGTTAGAATGACTCTCCCTAAGAAACTGGGACTATCAGAGAATCTTTTCACTGGTTTTGATCAGTTATTCTGACATGCAAATATTCTAAAGCCTCAAACTTACTCCATAAATTAACGATGAGGTCTCGTTAATCGTATTAGAGGCTTAATATAGGTTAAATTTTCTAGAATACTCTCAGAAATACCTGGGAATCCCGTCACAGAGATCTGCTTCTACCGCAGGATACACCATTCTGAAGGAGAAGTCGGTAGCACACTGGAGATAAAAAAAAAAAAATGACAAAGAGCTCAATTATAAATATCTGTGAAGAGAGCCAATAAAACTTTGATCTTATAAGTTTAATATTTGATAAATATGTGTTTATTTTTTCATTACATGTATACAAAATGCATTCATGCGAATAAAGTTTGGATTTCTAAAGTAAATTTTGAATAGCATCAGTTGGTGTGATTCATTTTGTAAATACTAAGATTGCAGATAAAGTGAAAAGGTCAATCTCCATTTTAAACTTTCATGGAATGTAATTACCTTCTTTGATAGGAAGAAAAACTCGCCTAATGTTTTCTTCGTAATATTTGAGAGCTTTTGCAAGTAATTTCAGGTAAATCTTGCATTTTGCTTTATTAGCAGTGCTGATAACCGCTAACTGCTTCATATATATATAAATTCATATATCGCGATGGAAAAATTTAATGCACTATTTTCCATGCGGGAAAAGTAATGGTACATTCTTGTGGTGCAAAATTAAATTAGCCCCCAAAATACTCTTTTGCAAGTAACAGAATAGTTTAATAAGCGTAAAGAAGTCATAAAGGCAAGAGATCTGTTATATGAGAAGGTCTCCTCCGAAGTTACAGATATACTATATATGATAATAAGAGCACTCAGAGTGTGCAGACCTCCGCCATGGGCTGCTTGAACACATAAGCCATTCTGATCCACTTTTAGCAGACCACATTTCGAAATATAGAAATTCTGGCAAAGGAAATCCTTCTTACCTGGCCAAAACCACCCGTGAGGAACTCATTCAACTAATGGCACAAAAGGCACATCGGCTCATCATTGACGAAGTAAAATCTGGATAATTTTGTTTCTCAGTTGATTCAACACCAGATCTATCACATATCGATCAGTTAAGTGTCGTACTTAGGTACTTAAAGGATGGACAGCCTGTTGAAAGCTTTTTAACCTTTCTGGAAGTGAAAAGCCATCCCGGTGGCGAAATGTCATATCAGGTGTTGCAGTACTTACGTGAAGCTTGTAGAGTAAACTTTTCAAAATTTAGGGGTCAGTCATATGACAACGCTGCTAACATGTCTGGGCGTTATAAGAGGAAGTAGAAAATTTTTTAGAAACAAACAAGTTTTCTATATATGCGCCCTGTGCAGTTCATTCACTAAATCTCGTAGGCCGAAGTGCTGTTGACTGCTGTCAGGAGACAGTCAATTTCTTCTCTACAGTGCAATTACTCTGTAACATTTTTTCAGTCTCAAGTAAGCGGCGGAAAATTCTTCAAGGTTTTACTGGAAATGAAAGTGTCCTAAAACCCCTCCCTGATACTAAATGGGAGGCACATTCTATGGCAATAGCAGCAATTTTGAAATCTTTCCATGAAATTTTAGAAGCATTAGAATATATAGCCGAAGACCAGTCACAAAAGGGAGATGCTAGAAGAGAAGCAAATAATATTGCAGATAAGATGCAAGAGCTAGAATTCGTTTTTATGTTGAAACTTTGGAATGAGATTTTTCAGAACTTTCACAGAGTAAGACAAATTCTACAAAATGAGGATGTGAACTTGAAAACATGTGCAGATCTGCATGTACCATTAGCTGACCAACGGTGCACTTCACGAGATGAATTTGATCACAAGGCAGCTACAACTCGCAAACGTATCAGAAAGAAGGTACCCAATGACGGTGATGAACAAAGTATATGTGAATGCCAGAGTTAAATTTCGTTTCACCACCTGTTACACAATTGTTGACAAACTTGAAACTGAGATGAAAAGAAGAGGAAAGATTTAAAAGGATATAGCCGAGAGATTTTTTTTCTAAGTTATGAGCCACATAATGTCACTTCATCATCTACTAACATTGAAAAGTATTCTCAGTGCTGTCAAAAGCTGATTGACGCTCACCCAGAGGACTTCAACAGTAATTTCTCAGCTAAGCTTCAGCATTTTCATTCATATGTGCGCCATAAGTTCAGTGTAATAAAAAGTGTAAAAACAAGATTCAGTCATGCTGAACTTTATAAAATAATTGTAGAAGACAATATAGAGTGTACCTTTCCAAATGTCGACATTGGCTTTCGTATATTTTTAACATTAAAATGGTCACAAATTACTCAGCTGAGATTTCATTCTCTCAGCTGAGCAATCTGTAAATGGAAATACAGGTGAAACGCCTTTAAACAACACCTCCATTTATGGGATACTTAGCCAGCAGACTACCTTACGCAGAGGCAGCGCACCTGACCAGACACTCCTCCCAAACACACGAGCTCGGGATAGAAGAATTTGTCCGAAACGGTAGAACGTACCCCGAGATTGCTGCCCAACCTCTTGCTCGTGTAATGAAGGTAGCTTGTCATCCAGCAAGACACATGGAACCCAGAATTTCTAGCAAATACGTAAAGGACTCTGGGGGTTTCATTCGACGTGAGAAAAAACCTCGTAGTATGCAGCGTCCCTTGACGATGGGAAGAAAGGATAAAGGTCGCTCCTCAGTTCAATAAACGCAAAATTAATTTTTGTTAGTGGGCTTGATCCCAAGTTCCCTGGATTCCTGAATACAGGTGTCATAATGGTTAAGGAATTTAGAATTACTTCCATTAATGGTAATGGTGTTCGGTCGAAATTACCTATTTATAACGAGCTCTGTAAGACTTCAAATTTTATATTTTTACAAGAAACTTGGCTATGTCCAGATGAACTAAATTTGTTGAATTGTGTTCATTATGAATTTGACTTTTTTTCACTTTTGTCTGTGAACACTAAGGATGGTGTGCTTTTTGAGTGCACATATGTGGGTGTTAGTATTTTATGGAATAAATCCCACGCTCTCTGTAGCAGCCCAGTGAAATATGACAATGATAGGCTTCTAGCCCAACCACTCCACTGAAATGTGCATTTATGCATTCAAGGAGGTTGTTCACTATTACAAGAGCTTGAATACACCCATGTACCTGTGTTTTATCGATATCAAGAATGCATGTTAATTATTGGAAATTATTAACAGAACTTGTGGATGGAGGCACACCACTGTTTATTGTCACATTACTTTTATATTGGTTCCATACACAGACTTTGCGTATTGGTTGGGGAAATTCTTTCTCTAGGTTTAAAAAAAAAATTCTACACATCAAGGATCAGTTTTGAGTCTGCATCTATTTTATATTTATGTAGATGAGCTTAATTACATCTTGAATAGGAGTACAGTTGGCTGCCATACAGCTAATACTCCTATGAAAAATTTTTCTTATGCAGATGATTTGGTTATGATTTCACCATCTGCATCTGTACTGAATGATTTATTAGAATTTTGTCATTGTTTTGTCACAGAGCACTCTAATTTTTAGTGCAACCAAATCTGTCTGCATGCGAATCTTACCAAAGCGTGTCAGGTTTGTGCCATGGAAGTTTCCCACGCTTTGCCAACAGTCTGTCGCCACCTGCATGACACCTGCATTGCATCTGGCTCATGGACTGCAACTTCCTATGCCTCGCTCCTTAGCAACAAATCAAACCTGCAGGATAGCAACACTTCCGTGAAACACCTAGATTTCATATATTCAAAGACATAAAGTCTAAAATCAAATGCATGTGCACTATTGGTCTGTTGGTTACTATGGAAATTTCCTGGCTACTGATTGGTCAGCAATTCATAAAAGTACCACTGTTGTTTGTCAGTAAAGCATCACTTCAAAATCACTTCGTCTTAATCATCCTGCCAAAGTGGTGACCCTTCTGCACCAACACCCAGCCAAGATGTCCAATGAAGGCACATCACCTTCCCCTTCTGCCGCTCCTTCCAACACCATCACCCAGGTCAAGCTTCCGACTTTCACATCGACCAGTGCCTACACTTGGTTCCGCTGCCTCTAATCAAGAAAGTACGGTCCTTGTTGTCCGAGGCAGATTACGCCTTGCCGCCCTGCCGGACCACCTCTTTCCCCAGATAATGGAGTGACTGGACGCTAAGGGCACCGACGCCATACAGCAAGAAGATCTGAAGGAGGTTCTACTAGACAGATTCATGCTGTCCCCAGCCATTCATGTACAACAGATCTTCGACGCGGCACAGCAACCCTTGGGTGATCAGTGTCCATCCGTTGCCCTTTTCGAGATGAGAGCCCTTGCCTGTCTTCCTCCTGCAGCAGACAGTTCTCCCAGATCCACCGACATCCTCAAGGAACTCTGGCTGCAGCGCCTCCAAATGTCAGTAAGGGCAATACTGACCGACCCGAAGACCCACCTGATGATGCCCTCGCCATCCTAGCAGACAATCTTTTTCACCCTTGATTCTGCCATAGGTACTCGTTTTTTGATTGACAGAGGGGCTTGCCATTCCCTTCTACCTGTATCCAGTCAACCAACCAAACGTCCACAGCCATCCAACTCACAGCTGCCAATGGCTCTACTATCCTTACCTTCAGTCAGAAGCATTTCACCCTTAACCTCGGTGACAGAAAGTACCACTGGCAGTTTATCATCGCAGACGTCTCAGTACCTCTCCTCAGGGCAGACTTCTTGGTGCACCATCAAGTGCTCGTCAACATTGCCAACAGGTGCCTCATCGATAACACCGATCTGCCTACGATGCCCGTCGCTGCAGCCCCCGCAGAACTCACCCGCCACGTCACCAATTCCAAAGACAATTTTGCATACCTGCTCGCCACACACCTAGATGTTTTCAAACCTGAATTATGGCAATCTCATCAAATCCTTGCCAAGCATGGCATTTTCCACCACATTAGAACCTCAGGCCCTCCTGTACACTCCCATTTCTGGTGCCTACCACCCGAAAACCTGCCGTTGCAAAGAAAACCTTCACAGAGATGGAGAAGATGAGTTTGTGTCAAAAGGCATCCAGTCTTTGGGGATCTCCCCTCCACATAGCAACAAAAAGGGATGGCACCCTACGCCATGCAGGGATTACAGAAGGCTGAGCGTGACACAGAGGCTGACCACTACCCCCTCCCTAACATGACAGACATGATCACTTTCCTACACAGCACAAAAATCTTCTCAAAGCCGGACTTTCTCAAAGGGTACTTCCAGGTGCCCATGAATCCCAAAGACATCCCGAAGACCGCCATCACACTGCCCTTTAGTACCTTCACCTCAATTACTCCTGCTTTGGTCTCTGCAATGCAGGAGATACTTTTCACCAATTGATGGAAGTCACCCTGGGAGACCTTCCCTTCTGCGTCTATTATGTCTATGATATTTTAATTTCCTCTGCATCAAAGGAAGGGCACCTCCAACACTTACAAATCGTCCTCCAATGCCTGCAAGAAAACAGCCTCATTGTCCAATATGAAAAATGCTCCTTCGCCACCAAGAGGGTAGAATTCTTGGGGCACCTCATAACACCTGAGGGCATCCAGCCCTTGCCAGAGAAGGTTGCTGCCATCAGGAAGTTTCCCACCCTTACCACTGTCAAGGGTCTACAAGAATTCCTCAGAATGGTGACCTTTTATCATCTCTCTTTGCCCGACATTGCCTTGACCTTGGCCCCACTGTACAAAGACCTCAAGGGCAAGCCCAAGGCCCTTGCCTGACAATACTTGCAGGAAGCCGCCTTCACCTCCGCCAAAAGCGCCCTTGCCAAGGCCACCACCCTCTCTTTCCCTGCACCAGGTCATCCTCCACTTCTGTCCACAGACACAAGTAATGTAGCCATAGTAGTTGTGTTGGAGCAGATCATCCACAGTCATCCTTGACCCCTTGCCTTTTTTAGCAGGAAACTCAACAAGACAGAGACAAACTGACCATCTGCTGCTAGTACATTCTATAAACCGACAGTCTGATGCCTGGTCACCCCATCAGGGCTGCCAGTTGTCAGCCATCGCCGAATTCAACTGCACCCTTTGCCACATTCCTAGGAAACACAACCCCGTCGCTGGCACCCTCTCCAGAATCTCCATCGATGCAGTACACCTCGGCCTCGATTACAAGCAGCTGGCAGCTAATCAACAGCAGGACCCAGAGCTCAATGTCTGTAAGACCTCCTTAACACCTCGGCAATGGCACAATATCCCCCTCAATGACAACAGACCTACCTCCATCCTCTGTGATATCAGCACCAGCTGCCCATCCACAGTCTGGCACACCCTTCCGGACGATCCACAGCCACCCTCCTGAAGAAGCCCTTCATCTTGCATAGCATATGGAAAGATGCAATGTCATGGGCCCGTGATTGTTCCTCCTGGCAGCTCTCCAAAATCCAGCATCACACAAATTCAGGTGTGGGCTCCTTTCATCGACTGCAACGCCATTTAGCCCACGTCCATATCGGCATTGTAGGAACCCCCCTGTGCTCCGAAGGACATCAGTACCTACTCACAATGGTCAACCACTTGAAAAGATGTCCTGAAGCTGCCCCTATGAAGGAGGCATCAGTAGCAGCATGTGCTAGTGCTTTCCTCTCATCATGGGTGTCCAGATTCAGCATACCCAATCACAATCTCTGACAGAGGCACTACCTTCATGCTACAGCTCTGGAGGTCTGTAAACTGCTTCCTTGGCACCCAGTTGCATCATACAACTGCCTACCATCCCAAATCCAATGGCATGGTCAAGAGGTTCCACTGCACCTTGAAAGTAGTCCTTATGTCTTACTGCAACTTTTCAACCTGGTACTTGCAACTTTCATGGGTCCTCCTCGGCCTTCTGACCACACCCAATGAGGGCCTTGACCTTTCAGCAGCCGAGGTGGTGTATGGCAATCAGCTTGTGATACTTGGCGGATTCTTCCCCAACAATAACACCTCACCTGACATCATCGGACTCCAGACCATCATCGGAAAATTCACCCCTGGTCACCCATCCCATAAGCCAACCAACAAGACCTTTATCCCCAAGGACCTGCGTACTGCAACACATGCATTCACCAGAACCGATGCCGTTTGACCACCTTAAACCCAGTCCTACATGGGCCCCTACCTGGTCATCGACCGCAAGCAGAAAGCCTTCCACATCAACATCTACACAGCACATTGGGAGGCCATTGACCGCCTGAAACCAGCGCATTTGCCAGATGACATTACTCCTCCAGTCCAGTTTTCAAGGGCGGGACGCCCTCTGCAATGCCCTGGTCAACTTTAAGGGAGATACTGTGCCGCAGAAGTTTCCCATGCTTTGCTAACAGTCTGTCGCCACCTGCATCACACCTGGCTTGCAGACCGCAACTTCCCACGCCTCGCTCCTTAGCAACAAATCAAGCCAGCAGGATAGCAAAACTTCTGTGACACACCTGGTTTTCATATATTCAGAAGACACAAAGTCTAAAAAAAAATGCATGTTCACTACTGGTCTGTTAATTACCAAGTAAATTTCCTGGCTGCTGATTGGTCAGCAATTCATATAATACCTTGGCCATACAGTTACCTGTGATTTTATTCATGATGATGATATACGTAAGGAAACGAGGAAGCTGTGTTACTGTGGGAATTGGTTAATAAGAAATTTTAATTTTTGCAATAATTTTAAGAATACACTGTTTAAAACATATTGTTTCTCATTGTATTGCTCTTCTCTTTGGTCAAGGTATAAAGAACCTACTTTTCAGAGGCTTAAAGTCAGTCATAACAATATCATGCCATGTTTGATGAATGTGCCACCTTTTTTTTAATACTTCTTCTTTATTTAGGACCATGGGATTTAGGTCTTTAGTAGAACTGCTCAGAACTAACCAGTATAGTTTAATGAAAAGAGTTGAGAATAGCGCAAATACATGGATTGTTACTTTGAATGGTACTGATGTGACTCTAAAATCCTCTATTAGACAGCATTGGTGTAACTCATTATTTCTGCTGTACCATAGCTCTGATTTCTACTGAAAGTTTTTAGACCAAAATTTCTGTCCCGCCCCAACCCCCTTTTTTTTGTCGTTGTGGTTTTGGCTGCAGTTGGTTTCTCGGAATCAGTAAGATCACTGTGACCCACTGATATTTAGATTTACACAATTTTTATCTCTTGCTTAATCTTCGTCTACATACATTCATAGTTTTTGCTCATACCTTTGTCATGAAGGCTTTTTTAAATTTTGGTTCTTCCGTTTTTGTATTTTCCTGGTTGCGATTTGCTGTTGAGAATTGCACTTCGTTTTATCTGCTGACTTGTGTTCTTGTGTGTGTGCATTTTGTGGTTGTTTAAGGGTAACTTGCTTTTGTGTGTGGGTCTGTTGTGTGCGTGATTATCTGTGATAAGTGTTAAAAGGGTGGTCTTTGCTGTTGTTTGTGCTTGTACGAGTGAACGCCCATTTTTAGTCTGCTTGCTACCTTCCAGCTGTTGTGTAGAGGTGTTTTTAGTATTGTTTATTTTCAAGTTATTTTTCTTTTATGTGTATATTTTGTATGGTCAACAGCTGAAGTAAAGAAATTACATTATTATTATTATTATTATTATTATTATTATTATTATTATTATTATTATTATTATTATTATTATTATTATTATTTTGTTAAATATGATGGCAGCCTTGGTTGCATTAATCTTGTAGATTATTCGTTCAACTCTTCTAGTTATCCTTTTTTTTCTTCAGTAACAGAACTGAGTAAAATGCCAAAGTTCATTGTAGGGGTTTTATTTATAAAAATATCAAAAGTCGAAGGTAATGGAAATTCCGAGGGCGGGGTCCAAAAACGAGTGCAGGGGTCGTCAGTGCTTCTGGAATCGTAGGTATCGTGACATGTTTCGGAAGGCTTTCTTCTTTCTTCAGGCAGGAGCTGAATGAAGTGGTGGCTATGGTCTTTCTTTTTTATATCAGCAGTCGGCCTTTTGAGTGGTCGAGAGAGCGTTGATTTTTGATTAGCCAGGAAAGCGCTGACGTCAATGGGCATGATCTTCTCCCATTGGTTGGGACACGTCTTACGAACCACACACACACACACACACACACACACACACACACACACATATATATATATATATATATATATATATATATATATATATATATATATATATATATATATATATATATATATATACATACATACATACATATACTGTATATTAAGTCTTGACAACTCTGAAAAACTATGTGCTGGCCTGGAAGTGGCACTTCCGCTGCATGTGCATTTGTGTCTACATTGAGGTTTTACAGTTGGATACAGAGAGCTATTTGAACACGATTTAAGTCCATGGAGACAGCATGATCTAACATTGACCCAGGGTCGTCACATTTCCGGAAGAAATGATGTTGTGCGTGTGTATGTGTGTTTGCACTCCTGTATGGTATATTATAAAAGGAACAGTGACTCACAGCAGGACTTTGGTTTTGGTAGCTGGTGTGTTGGTCTGTGAGTGTTTAAAAACCACCTCCGTGACGATATCTTATCTGGGCCATAGGAAAGTGAGTACAATAACTCATGAACACTTATTTCTTTTCCAGACTTTTTTTTTTTTTTTTTTGGAAAAACCCAATTGTGCTGCAGTGAAATTCCTCTATACATTTTCCTGTTCTGTTTGCATTGTGCATTTTTCTGTTTTGAATAGGAATGACGTGTAACACCATTTCAGGTTTTAATATATGATGTTTCTTACAACAGGAATTCTGGGTACGTCCTGAGAGGATGAATATTTTGGAAGTGATGTTTATTCTTTACATACTATTGATATTTATTGTGGTCTAGAATAACTATGACCTTATTATTTTATTTGGTGACCAGGGTGTTGGTCACTAGTATTACCTGCTTTCAAATTAGTAAACTGAATACTTGTGAATCAGAATTTCCTCTAGTAATGATTCCTTTTATAGGGGGTAGAATTCACCCCATTTCATGATCGTAACTGTTGCTGAATCATTCTTGTTAAATTTGTAAATAAAGTCTAGTTTTGTACTTCAGTGTTTAGATAGGTTTAGTGAGAGAAGTCGACGAAGGAAAAAGAATTTGCTGACCCAGGATGAGCCACTGCTACCAGAGCATCTTAGGAAAGTAAGATGATTTATTCTGTTCCTAAAACAGATACAGCAATAAAAGATGACCCTATTTGACCTGGGGATAGGGTCATTTAACAGTAGTGGCAGCGTTGTTAGACATGAATAGATAAATAGATAGTTAGGGTTATGCATCCAAAGAGACATCTCATTAATATTGGTATTGGTATCTCAGAATATGATTTTGATGGTTCAGCGATTCAGAGTAGAGATGCTGTTGTGAGACATGCCTGAGTCAGTTTTTCTTGAGTGCGACTCTGTGTGTGTGTTTAATGATGCTTCACGGGGAGCAAGGTTTTAATGTGAATAGGGATTTATAAGTGTTAGTTCATAGTCGGGAGTGTATAGGGGTGTATGATGTGTGCAGCACATTTAATTGCAGTATCTTGACCGCTTTTTTTTTTTGTATTCCCTCTCTCTCTTTCTTTGGAGAAGAAATTCTTGCACTGTTGAGCAGAGGCATAGGTAAGTGTTACCATTTTTTTTTCATTGTTAATTTTAATGCCAGATTGGTTTGTATTGCACCGCAACTAATATTCGGGCTGTGGCTGTCAGTGACGTCATCCCGAGAGTGATGTGCCAGTGACGTCATTAGTTTGGGTGAAGTGTCTTGCTGTCTTCACCATACTCTGTGCAGCTCATTTGAATATGGGCATGTCTTATATCTTTTGTTTTTTTATATATATATAGCAATCGGCAGTTCGCATCAGCATTTAGGATTTGATAAAGGGAGTATTTTATTATTGTAGTATCTCTGTGGACTTTGTTAAATGGGTAGTAATTTATTTGACATTTGTTGAATTACTGTCCGTAAACATTTCCTGCACAAGTGTGTGTACATTTCTTAAATTTTTTTAACTGTCCATTTTCATTTTTTTATTATAATTACACACGTACATGTGTTATTTTGGGTGCATATGTGCGTGTATGTAAAGAGGGGAGCTGATGCTATAAGCTTACTTAGCAATCTTTTGCCTTGACGACTGGAGGTGAGCCTGTCTCTTCGGGGTTCTGGCGCTCAGTCTTTTTTCTGTAGGCTTCAGCAGCCCTTGGATGAGGTGATAGGGGGAGTGAGGTGTTGAACTGGGAAGGTGAGGGACGAATGCTCGAGTCCTCTTTTCTTTAATTGAGGGTGGACTCCCATTCTCCTTGCTTGAGGGGCGACTGAGTGTTTTTTTTTTTTTTTGCCCTTGAAGACGAAAAGTGATCTTGACCCACTTTGCAAATCAGCTGTGCGCTCAGCACGCCCATTTTTTTTTCACATGGGACTCTGGATTTAACTATGTATTTCATTAATTTTGAATTTAATTTTGGGTTTAATTTAATTATGGGTTTAATTAGTTCTGAAATAAATCGTGGGTTTAGTTGATTTTGGATTTCATCGAGGGTTTAGTTAATTTTGGGTTTAGTTGTGGGTTTAATTAATTTCAGATTTGATTGTGGGTTTGATTAGTAATTTCTTTTGAGTTTAGGGGATTAATTATTAGAGTAAAGGAATCAACATTCTGGTTTCTTACTGCATGGGAATTCTTTCAGGGAATTATTTTTTCTTTTTGGGTGTCCTTTCACAGGACTTGGGAATTTTGCATTTGTGATCAGCCAAGAATAAGTTAACGGATTTATTTATGAAGAAAAAGCTGCAAAAAGGAGGAGAGGAAATAGTGATCAGAGATTCCTTAGGTCAGCCTATGGTTGTGTAGGGAGCAGAGATTCAGTCCGCAGTTTTAAGGGTTTTGTTGAAATTTGGAATAGCCAAAGGTCGATGGTTGGCTTGAGTTCTCAGACCCCACACGCTCGTTGCTTTAATTGTAATATGCAGGGACACATTAAGAGATTTTGCCGTGTTAAATACTGTGGTTGTTGAAAGAGTTATGGTCATCCTTGGCGGTCCCGTCTGTCTCGGAGACTGTATAATGGTAGGCCTGCATTTCAGAATTTTGATAGCTCAGATAAGAAAGGTCCTGACGCAAATTTTTCGAGGGGATCTTATGATCGGCGGACATTGCCTAAAGACCGATCAGTTGTAAAGGAAAACTGGATGGGTGTTTCTTGGGAACCTCAGGGTCGAAGCCAGTTGTAATTGGGTCTGTACATGGCATAAATGTAAGGGTTTTATAGATACAGGCGCCCTCTATTAATATGAAGAATTATGAGTTGTTCTGATCGATGTTTTCCGATCACTCTTTGAGACCTGCTAAAGAAACTGTATGCAATGTTCAAGTAAATAAATTACGAGTTTTGGAATACGTAGATGTAGATTTGTCTCTTGGGGGTAGAACTTTTACAGAACCATTTTCGGTTATACAAGTGGGTGCTTGGGGAATACTTTGTTACTGGGTCATCCAGCGTGTCAGAGATGGAAAATCTTGGTTCATACGGGGGCATGTGGTATAACTGTGGGAGTACCTGGTGTGTTCGTGCCTTATGGGGGGACGGGTGTGAGTGGTGGATGATGAGGATGGATCGGGTGTACATGAGGATCTGCGGGTGGATGCTGAAGATGTGTCGGTGGGTGAGAAGTGTTATAAGGGGATTTTGACGGATGATACGGTTCTTGGTCTGGGTATGGTTGCTATGGCGAAAGTTCGAGTGAGAGGAGTGCATAAATCCAGACCGACGTGTGTGTATGTGGATGAGTGTAGCGAGAAGCTGAAGGGGGTAGTCTATACGGGTTCTATAAATAATGTATCAGGCTCGGGGGATACTTATGTGGAATTGCTGAAATGTAATGATTCAGTTCATCATTACCAGAAGGGTACTTATGCAATCAACTTTGCTGACTGGGTCAATCAAGATAATTCAGTGGCCAGTGTCGGGGATTTTTGTAGTTTTTCAGAAGCAGATTTACAGGCTAGGAGGCAGGTTTTAAGGATCATTTAGCCAATGCTGATTATAAAAAAATATGCTGGGGGTGTAGAAGACGTTTTGGCTGAGCTTGCGGACATAGTCGCACTCAAAAGGGATAAGTTATGATTAACAAATGTGTTAGAACACAAGGTTCAGTTGGAGGACAAGGCTAAGCCTATTTTTGTTCTTTCATATAGGATTCCCTTTAAGATTAGAGAACAGGTAGAGCAAGAGGTTAATAAGTGGGAGGAGGAAGGCATCGTTAGGCCCAGTTCCAGGTCTTTTAATTTACCATTGTTGGCAGTGCCTAAGAAGGATGGTTCAGTCCAAGTTTGTGTGGACTTTAGGAAGTTGAACGAGTAAAACATTCCTGACCGCTACCCTGTGGCATGTTTGCCATATTTATTTGTTGAGATTTGGGGGCAAGAATATTTATTCCTCAATTGATCTGATGCAAGGGTATTTGCAAGTACTGCTTAGCGAGGAGAGTCCGGAGTACACGGTCTTCTCTTTGCTGAAGGGGCATTATGAGTTCACTTGGATGCCGTTTGGTCTATCAGGCAGTCCAATATCATTTACTAGGCTAATGAATACTGTGTTGCATGGTTTGTTAGGGAAGTCCATATTCCTTTACATGGACGATATTTTAGTTGCCACTGATTCGGTAGAAGAACATTTAGAGGTTCTTAGAGAGGTTTTTAGGAGGCTTAGATTAGCGGATTTGAAAATAAAGTTAGCTAAGTGTAATTTTCTCAAGAGGCAGTTGGTATATTTAGGTTATGTCATTTCTAAGAGGGTGTTAGAGTGAATGATGATAAAGTTAGGGCAATTGCAGATTTTGCTACCCTAAGAATAAGAAGCAGATCTGGTCATTCTTAGGTATGGCTGATTTTTTTCCATAGGTTTGTGAAGGGTTTTTCTGTTCTAGCACCTCCCTTGACAGATGTCCTGAAGGATGATGTGCAATTTGTATGGGGAGATGGACAGCAAGTAGCTTTTCAGAAGATTGAGGATGCCTTAGTGAATCCCCCAGTGTTGAAGTTTCCTGATTTGGAATATCCTTTCACGCTGGTAACAGACACTAGTTATGATGGTATTGGGGCATGCCTTATGCAGAAGTTTGACGGAAGACTCCATCTGATTGCATTTTACAGTAGGAAGTTTAAGACACGAGGTAGTAATGAACTGTTATGGTCGGTAGTAGACAAAGAGGCCTTTGCCGTACTGTCTAGCTTAATGCATTTTAAAATGTTACTGTTGGGCAATCGAGTCGAGGTTCTGACAGATCATAAGCCATTGTCGGTTCTTTTTAATAAGGCGGATCTTTCCCCAGGGATTTTGATGCCAAGCTTAGGTATATAGAGGGTATATAGAGGGTAGACATAATATTGTAGCAGATGCCCTTAGCAGAAGTTTTTCTGATGCAGATGGTACTCATGTATGTTATGTATCTGGGAATTGCATAAACTGGGATATTAGTTTAGTAGAAGTTAAGCAAGATGAAGATGAGATTCTGGAAGATGCAAAAGTGTTTCTTAGAAGGGAATTAGTTAGGAAGGGTTATAAGCTGCCTTTTGCAGGGCTTGAATTAGAGGGCAATTTGTTAGTAATGAAAATTAGATACAGACTAAGGAATACTGAGGATAAGGGTGATATGACAAAAATAGTTGTTCCTAGGGGTTTACTACCTACAGTGCTGGATATTGTTCACTGTAGGTCTCGCAGTCCGCATTTGGGGATTGAGAAAGCATATCAGGATATACGGGGACAACTTTATGGAAGAATATGCTCACGTTAGAGGAAGACTTTGTGAGAGGTTGTTCAGTCTGTAATGCGTGTAAGCCATCGGGTTGTTTCTTGTAAATTGGGTTCATTCCCGATTCCTATCAGACCTTTCGCCCTGATCCATATGGACCTGCTGAGCAATTTCTGTGAATCTAGTTATGGCCATAGGCACCAGTTGGTGGTTGTTGACGTGTTAACTAGGTTCATAGAGATTTTTCTGTTGAAGCAAAACACAGCGGAAGAGGTGGCAATCGCATTCTTTAATGGGTATATTTGTCGTTATGGGGTTCCTGAGGTTCTGATTACATATAATGGGAGGGAATTTGTGAACAAGACATTAGGGTGTCTTGCAGATGTAATGGGCATTCAGAAGGTCACTATTATTCCCTATAGACCAGAATCTAAGGGGCTGTGTGAACGAGCAAATAGGAAGGTCATTGAAGCTCCTCGGATGACCGTCGGGGGAAATGATGTAAATTGGGATCGATATATTCCACAGGTGCAACATGGTATAAATATGATGGTTAGTGATACCATTGGAATGTCTCCCAATGAGGCGCTGTTTGGTTACTCCAGCGGGGGTGCGTTCGATTTTTTGCCTATTTCATCAGATGATGAAACGATCAGGCGCTTGTTTCCACGGCTAAAGAGAGATATGCACGTCTTGGTAGGAATCTTGAAATGAAACGCGAGACATGGTGGATAGGGCTCAGCAAAAACCCAATAGAGTTAAAGTTGCTGTGGGAGATAGGGTATTTGTGAAAATAAATGTCAGTTGAACTATAAGCTAGGTCTTAAATTTGAAGGTCCTTGTTTGTAGAAGTAAAGAAGGGGAATAGATTTTTTGTTCTAGATGAGAACATGGGTGTTTCTCGGTTGACACACATATCTGAAATTAAAAAGACATGGTAACGGGAATCGTATGGGTTAATTCCTGGGTTGTACTGTGGTTAT
>NC_089763.1:6182722-6190222 GCF_040412425.1 Macrobrachium rosenbergii | reverse complement strand
AGACTGATTGACAAATGTTACAACATCACCAGGCGAATAGCAGACACAGTGACGCACGATGCCACTTACCCGTGAAGTCATGGACGGAGTATTTGAGGTTTTATGAATGCATTCGATGACGGCAAGAGTTACTGAACAGATGCCATACGCTGTAATATGGAAAATTTCGAGAATGAAAATGTAATGGAGAAGGTGCAGACACGCGTTTTGCGGCGCATATACACTCGTTACGTAATCGTTGCTTCTCTGTGCGATTCATCAACGTGCCAATGCAAGAGCGGGTCAGTTTTGTATATTTTCATCCCGCCAGCGACGCCGTCGTTCACTTGGACAGACCGATTTTTCGTAGACGATTATCACAGATTGTCAATCATCACATTTTGCATCTCCGTCCAGCAATTGCTTTCGGACCTCAATGAACATAATGAAAGCGCTTAGCAGACGTTGCGCCGATCACTGGCTCATCACCTTCCAGATCGCCATGGCCGCCCAGCACAGTTGTTCACGCCCGACAGCCGACCTATTTACCGACCGCGTCAGTTGTTCACTACTCAGAGCAAACTTCATGTACACCATAGTGCTTCAAGTTTTCTCAGTTTAGCTGCAAATTTCTCCGTCCTTCTTTACCTTTTCATGTTCTTCTTCTTCCATTACTTTCCACGTTAACAATTGTTTCGCCGTACCGCAGCTCGAGTGTTTTCCTTCAAAGCTTTCTTACTTTCAGTTTCAGCATTCAACGATCAGTCCTCAGCGCTAAAGTATTTGCCTAAAAGCCCAATATTTGCTTCACAGACGGCATTTTCTGATATTGAAAAAATTTGCGCCATAGAACAAAAGAACACGATACGAACGAAGTATTTATCAAGTATCTAGTAATGCATGAATTTCGCAGTGAAGTGAGTTTACTGTATTCACGACATATTACACGTTTTCATGTTCATATAAGTATACTAAGCTTATATAAGAAAATCTCGCATATATGATAACATTGGACTTTGTAAGATGGTATTTTAAATCAGTGTCTTCTTTTTATATACATTTCAGACACCTCATTATAAATACATAGCAACAGAATATTGTTATGTTACAATAGATTAACATTTTAATGTAGTTAATTTCTCTTAAGATTTTATATACAGTATATATGTATATATATATATATATATATATATATATATATATATATATATTATATTTACATACATATTCGTATATATACATATACATATATATATAAAAATGCAAAGGGGGTGTTGATTTATTTTTAGTTGGTAAAGTATAAACGTGGCATAAACATTGTTCTTGTGCTCTTCTGAGTCACTTCGTCAGTAAATAATCTCTGATGTTTGTGGCGCAAAGGAGTTGTGTGTGTGTGTATACATGTATAATTATTATGCAATATTACAGAGCGATGTTGTTATTAGTAAGGATAGCAAATACTCACACATTTATTACTTCAGCCTGGTTCATTTAGTACAAGTTGCAGCTAAGCGATACTGATCTATGATCAGCAGTAAACACGATGTGTTAACTGGCCTTATGTATTGCAAATGCTGGTTATGTACATTAGTAGGTATTTGTGCAACGAGCGTGTGTGTACTATTTTAGAGACTATGTGCTAAAAATGTTACGAACTAGTTTTCTAGGTGGCAAGACTTTGCCAACAGCTGAGCTGTCAACTCATATCACGTTGAACCATTGTTGCTCACATCTCCAGAGAGAGAGAGAGAGAGAGAGAGACAGCGGCATGTTTATTTAGGCGTACAGTTGTAAACGATTACGTAAAGATGAATGCCGACATTGTGCGTCGCCGTGACAAGCGTGAAGTGTCACAGATAACACATTGGCATATTGACATTGCGGTTTTCAAGTTGCGCCGACATACGAACGACGTGAAGAGCCATCACAGACAAATTAATTAAAGATAGCCATGAACATCGCGACGTGGATAGAGCGCATTAATCAAAGGCTTAAAAGCGATAGCGTAAAATCTCAGCCCAAATGATTTAAAATTTTTTAAATAAAATCAAAGAAGTTACTTCTTTTATCTTCATGTTCATCCATGGGCAGCGCTATCTATTTTTTGCGTCGCCGAGGACTGCTCCGCCCATATCCGAATATATCTTACCGGTTCACCGCCATGATATGTATTTGAGTGATCACATCGGCAGTACCCAAAGAAGTGATTCAGTTACACAACATGAATAGTTGGGTGTTGGTTTGCTGCACAGTAATATATTCTCATAGAGAGCAACGTTACTCTGCATACAATTACAGAATTAGATAGTAAATATTTGCGCAAGTACACTACTGCAGTCCGCCACAATGCCTGCCCTCGCATATATATACATACATACATATATATATATATACATACATAGCATATACATACATACATACATATAAGATATATATATCTTTCTACGTAGTATAAGAATAGATGAAGTAAAGTTTATGAGTTCAGCACTGTAGCAGCTGATTGCAAATAGCTTTTGTTTTCTGTTTGCCTGCAGTCAACTATGTATCGGAACATCAAACGCAGGTCTATGATAGCTGACTATTGTACAGCCAAGAGCACGAGCGATTTAAAATAGTGAAGACCAGAGTGACCGTGTTACAAACGAAGAGCAGTAGCTGTTACCAGTTGTTTGAAAATACTTCGTAGAACAGATGAGAGTTACTGTTAACACAAAGGCGAACATCAGCCGATTGCGACACATTGATGCGATCAAGCGCGCTCATGGCCGACACAGTGCCGCAGTCGACGGAAAAACGCCAATTGCTGCGCAGGTTTTTAAAAATAACGCTTGACAGTTATCGCGACGAATTAGGAAGATAACGAGCTTTCATACGATCTTCTGCAGCTTCTAGTCGTAGCGTCTTTCGTAGTCATGTTGGCAGTTAACCGATCTGCAGCGGGATTCGT
Source organism: Macrobrachium rosenbergii (assembly GCF_040412425.1). Classification (NCBI taxonomy): domain Eukaryota; kingdom Metazoa; phylum Arthropoda; class Malacostraca; order Decapoda; family Palaemonidae; genus Macrobrachium; species Macrobrachium rosenbergii. Next base: position 6,187,296 of record NC_089763.1, on the reverse strand, counting down.
GTCTTCTTTTGTCGGCAGATTTTCATCGTTAGATTTGGTAACCGAATGCCTTCGAAAGTACCGGTTTCGACGACAATGTTATATTGATGTGGCAGTCTTCTGTGAACGTAACTAATGATTGCTCGGTCATACAGGAAGTAGTAGCAGGCTTACTGATGACCGATCAAAATCCCAGACAATCAGCATGGAAGTGCTAAACCTCAGGCCAGCTTAATAGAAAGTGGCCGTAAAGCAGTGATGCCAGTACTGTCGCCTTCAAAAAAAAAAAAATGTTAGTCACATCAGCATTTGATCAGTCACCGAGAGCTTTCGCAGACCGAATTTGAGTGCACGACAGACCTCTACGACATAGCGAACATAGTCATGACACAGATTCACGCACGGAAAAGAATTTCAGAGCACTTGAAAATGAGGTCTTGAGAATGTTATGTTAGCTCAGCGAACAGTAAGTGGAACACACATCACTGCTCAGTGAGAAAGTAGATGAATGCTGGGAGTTTATCTGGGATTGGACTGAGAACAGCACATTTGTGCTTAGTAAATCATTGCACTCCAGATGGTTCGCCGGTTGACTGATTTAGTCAAAAAGCCGTTTATAGCTTGGCGATTTCAGATCAGTTCTTTCAGTCAGACCCTCATTCTGTCGTGCACAGCACAGTCATCCTGGTCGAGCTTCGAAAATACTCTGTTTTCCTTCATATTTCATAAGGAGTTTTGTCATGATGATTTATTAGTTGACCATACCAATGATTTTACTTCTGGCTCATTATAAACTTATTTTGTTTTCATCAAAAGCTATTTTGATTTTTTGTTTATTATTTTTTCTGTAGATGTATCGTAACATGTCCCCTCAGTTTTAGTGGCCAGTTTTTTGTTGCTCGTTTCAGCTTCGTTTAGCAGCACTTCATTTAAGACGTTTTCTCCATGCGCTTCAGCTTTATGATGGTCTTCATATCTTCCGTGACATCTCTTCATTACATCTGTTGTTCAGCCATCCATCACCAAGCATAAAATGCCACGTGGCTACACTATGAATATTTTCTGACCATTAAGTGAGTCAAACAGCTTCATTTATAAAGTCTCACTATCGCCATTACAGCGATGGATCAGCATGCAACTTATTTTTATTATCTCAGAGGATTACTGATCAGTAAAGATGGGGAATCTAATATTACGAGCACTTGCTGTGTTATACGATTAGATACCGACGTGCTGGAAAGCGGAAACAGCGCCGTTTCTCCGCTTGAGCCCGCATCGACAAAAGTCCGTCGAACAAAAGCTCGATCGTGTGACGCAGTTTGCAATCAGATGTCTTAGTTACAGCAGTTCGTGTCGGTTGCCTCAGTGAGTCACGGGAAACGGCGTCAAACAAAACCGGCAGTTCACATTTGAAGGCCACAGTACTCTGTATACATACATATTTCACACTGCAGCACGAATGTGTGCAACAACATTAAACACCACATTTCTTACTGGAGATAGTTTATCACCACGGCAAGTTCATGAGATAGCGCAGGCCGTGCAAGATGATTGAGAAACATGCAGCAGCTTCAAGCAGGCTGACATTTAGAGTGTCAAATGCTCACAAAACTTCATTGCTTGCCTTCATCAGTTAAACAAGGCTGATGGAAAGCATCTTCTCAACGCTCCGTTATCACATGTCCTCCTCGTAAGAATATTCCTCCTCCTCTCCTCTCTCTTCTCCTTCCTTCTCTCTGTTATTGTCTACTCGACTTCACTGAGTTGCTTGTACCATAGCACTTCTCTCTTCTCTCTCTCTCAATTTTCTTCTCTTTCTCATTTCACACACACACACAATTCTCATTAGGCTTTGCTTTCCACTTGTTAGTTGATCGAAAAGGAGCCTGTTCTCCGCTTTCAGTAGCAGAGGAAGGAGAAGAATGACGCTCTGATGCAGTGCCGAGCAGTCATCGCTTAAAGCTGTGACATCGTTTCTCTTGAGCATGATGACGCCCAGTGACACTATCGTACACTGCATGGCTTTTCATCTCGATTGTATTTGTTATAATAGCTTGTTTACGTGATATTGCAGAGGAGCGAATGATGTTGTACTGGTGTCGGCTTTATTGTTAATCTCGAGTTACCTTCAGAGGATACTTAGTGCTTATACCAGTCCCCGAAGATGGCTCAGCGCACGGCCGATACGGCCGTGATCTACAACCGCGTTTCACAGCTCTTCCCGGGTGTTTTATACATAAAAATCAAGTATACCGGTCGATTATACTTGAGTGTCTTCCGCATTTGATTCTTAATGTTTTAACATTTTAATGTCTCAATAAACATCCTACAAGATGATAGCATGATAGTTTATCTAGGCAATTATGTGAGTTGATTTCATGACCCCGTCAAGCAGCGAGCGGCAAAGTTCGGTTTCACACGAGTTCCCCCACACTCAATGGAAAAGTTTCCTGCAAGATCCCTAAAAGTGGATAATAGAAAATAAACAGCTTGATATAACTGAGGCTCCTCTATCAAAAATACCTTATTTCTTTGAACTCAAATGAATAAACTTGCACCAAATATTTTAAAAAGGTAAGCATAATAAAGATTATATATAAAAAAAATGACAAAAAATAGTCTAAGTATCTATACGATAATGAAAATTACCATTTTTAATGTCTCTTTTCAGGACCATTATTTTCTTTTTCTGTTTGCAGTGTTATTTTGCCTTTCATGGTATATTCCATCTAAGCAGGGTACTATAAATAATATGAAGTTCATCCCTATTCAAGTTTTGAATTAGTTACAGAATTGAAATTTTGTACCTGCATTCTCAAAACATACTTTAACGGATATACACAGAAAATCAGTTCCCTGAGATGAAGTTCAATGAAAATTTTACGCTATGTATTATGAATATAAATACTAAAGGTGAAAAGTAGACAACAAAAACAACTTTGAACTGTAACCGTTTTCATGTTACATGAAAAATTAATTTGTTTAAAAAACTTCAATCAGCTGTATATTACATGAACCTAGTTGTCGAAATTTCGGTTTCCTTGCCTATATAGATAAAGAATTGGTGGGTAATATCATGCAATAATTTAAAGTAAATCCTCTGAACCAAAAGATCAAAGCATAAAGTCATAATAAAACTGTTGCCTTGTGCCTTCTGCGCTCCCCAAAGGCGATATAGGCCCATGAATTTGACGATAAAAGAAAAGGTTTTCATTAACTGTAATTGAGCAAGTGCTCACTTGGCCCAATTATGTACCCATTCACAAAGCACACGCGCAAACACACACACACACACACACACACACACACACACACACACACACACACACACACATATATATATATATATATATATATATATATATATATATATATATATATATATTATATATATATATATATATATATATATATATATATATATACATAATTATAATAGCAGAAATGCTCTTCTTAACAACGAATTTTCACGCTTTCTGGATGCACTTGTCACTACAAATCCTTAGATCTGAATGCAAGTATATGAATTCAATTCTGATATCCGGTTCAGCGGGATTCGAACTCGTGTCCCAAGCATCAGAACGAGGTCTCTTTGGACCTCACATCTCTTGCATTTGAATCTAAGGGTTTGTAGTGACAAGCATATCCAAAAGTGTGTAAAATTCGAGAAATTGAGATAGCATTTTGACTACTACAATTACATATTTATCTGGTAAAAGTGACCAGAAGATTCTATATATATATATATATATATATATATATATATATATATATATATATATATATATATATATATATATATATATATACATACATCATATCTTTCGTTCTTAATGTTTTTAACATTTTAATGTCTCAATAAACATCCTACAAGATGATAGCATGATAGTTTATCTAGGCAATTATGTGAGTTGATTTCATGACCCCGTCAAGTTAATCTGAGCGGCAAAGTTCGGTTTCACACGAGTTCCCACACTCAATGGAAAAGTTTCTGCAAGATCCCTAAAAGTGGATAATAGAAAATAAACAGCTTGATATAACTGAGGCTCCCTCTATCAAAATACCTTATTTCTTTGAACTCAAATGAATAAACTTGCACCAAATATTTTAAAAAGGTAAGCATAATAAAGATTATATATAAAAAAAATGACAAAAAATAGTCTAAGTATCTATACGATAATGAAAATTACCATTTTTAATGTCTCTTTTCAGGACCATTATTTTCTTTTTCTGTTTGCAGTGTTATTTTGCCTTTCATGGTATATTCCATCTAAGCAGGGTACTATAAATAATATGAAGTTCATCCCTATTCAAGTTTTGAATTAGTTACAGAATTGAAATTTTGTACCTGCATTCTCAAAACATACTTTTAACGGATATACACAGAAAATCAGTTCCTGAGATGAAGTTCAATGAAAATTTTACGCTATGTATTATGAATATAAATACTAAAGGTGAAAAGTAGACAACAAAAACAACTTTGAACTGTAACCGTTTTCATGTTACATGAAAATTAATTTGTTTAAAAACTTCAATCAGCTGTATATTACATGAACCTAGTTGTCGAAATTTCGGTTTCCTTTTTCCTATATAGA
>NC_089763.1:6162722-6175222 GCF_040412425.1 Macrobrachium rosenbergii | reverse complement strand
ACAACCATTTATAAATAGGGAAACGTTGGAGGTTGACATTGAATCATTAAAGAAAGATGAACTTTTATTAATAGCAGAATATGGTGGGCTAGATGTAAGTAGAGCTGATAGGAAGCAAGTAATCAAGTTGGTGGTTATGAAATATCTTTGTTTAGAGGCAGATTCTATTGATGAGGATAAACCAGTTCCAGATAGGAAGGATGAAGATCCTAAGCCAGTTCAAAGTAGGAGAGGTAGTAGAGGTAGCCGAAGTAGCCTTGTGGAGGGTGATAATGTTGATGATGATGATGAGGTCAGTGAGACTGGTAAAGATAGGGATGAAATAACTAAATTACAGTTGCAGATTAAGTTGAAGCAATTAGAAAATGAGGCTAAGGAGAAAGATAGAGAGGATAGAGAAAAGGAAAGGAAACATGAGGAGAGACAGAGAGAGCGCGAACTTAAACTAGCTCAATTGAAGTTTGGAGGTAGGAATAAGGGAAGTGATGAGTCTTTTGATTTGATCCACAATATTAAGTTAGTGCCTAAATTTAGTGAGAGAGTAGTCAGTAAGTTTTTTGCCAGCTTTGAAAAGGTGGCAAAACAGATGAAGTGGCCGGTAGAAAACTGGACTATAATGTTGCAGGTAGTGTTAGTTGGGAAGGCCCAGGCAGCATATTCAGCTTTGTCAGTTGAGGATAGCTCTAATTATGAATTAGTGAAAGATGTTATTTTGAAAGCATATGCATTAGTGCCTGAGGCCTATAGGCAGAAGTTTAGGGAGTTAAAGAAAGCAAGTAATGAGACTTATTCAGAGTTTGCTAGATGCAAAGAAAGGTTATTTGAAGACTGGTGTAATTCTAGGAAAGTAGGAAATATGCAGGATATGAGGGAGCTAATTTTGTTGGAGGAGTTTAAAAATTGTGTACCAAAAGATTTAAAAGCTCATTTAGAGGAAACTCAAGTAGAAACATTAAAAGTAGCCACTAGAACCTCAGATGAATATAGTTTGACCCATAAGAAAGTGTATGAAGGGGAGACAAGAGTTGAGGCAGGAAAAAGTAACATGTCCCTTCCTAGGCATTTTAAGCCTTCGTCTCCTCGTAGATATTTTAAACCTCCCTCTCCCAATAGTTATAATTTTTTATAGGAGAAGTAACCTACCCCCTAGGGAGATAGTATGTTATGGGTGTGGTATGAAGGGTCACATTATGGCTAGGTGTTATAAGTTAAAAGGTAATCCTCCTAGTAAGAAAACGATGTTAGTTGGGGCAGATAAGGGTATTAAGCTTAGAAAAGCGAGAGAGATAAAGGATAGGGAGTTATTGAAGGATTTCGGTCCTTATGTATCCCATGGTACGGTAGATTTTATGAATAAGCCAGGTAGTGAGGAGGAAGTAGTAATTTTAAGGGATACTGGTGCAGCTCAGACATTATTGTTAGAATCTGTGGTACCCCCAGGTGTTGAGATTTGTGAAAATGAAGTAGTATTATTAGGTGGCTTTCCTGATAGTGTTGTGTCTTGCCCATTGATTACTGTTAAACTTAAGTGTAGTATAATAGAGGGTGAGGTAAAAGTGGCAGTGGTTAAGAATTTACCTATTGTGGGAATAGGATTAGTGTTAGGTAATGATTTAGCCAAAGGTAAGGTGGGAACTGATCCCTTATTAATTTGTAACCCAGTAGACAGTGAGTTTGAGAAACCCTTAGACTTTGTAGATCTTCCAGTTAGTGCTGTTACCAGAGCTCAGTCGAAGGAGTTAAAAGCTGAGGAGGAGTGTGAGATAGGAAAGTTTTTTGAGGACCAGGGGAATGGCAAAAATGAGTTAGAATTAAATGGTGGAGAAGTAGTATCTAGTATGGAGGCCGATGAATGGTCTAGGGAGTCTTTAGTTAGAGAGCAGAAAGGTGACCCTGAGGTTAGTCGTTTGAGAGAAATAGCAGAGAGAGGAGGTAAGGAAGGAGATTTGTATTACTTGAAGGAGGATATACTGTTTAGGAAATGTAGTTCTGGAGAGTGGAGGAGAGTTGACCAGATAGTAGTGCCTGAGAAATTTAGAAGTCATATAATGAGAAGGGGACATGAAGATATATTTGCAGGACATGTAGGTATAAGCAAAACTTTAGAGCGTATCAGGCGTAATTTTTATTGGACAAAAATGAAGAAAGACATTGCTAGGTTCTGTAAATCATGCCACATATGTCAGTTGACTGGTAAACCCAATGAAATAGTGCCCAAAGCTCCACTAATACCTGTTCCTTCTATTGGTGAACCTTTCCAGCACATCTTGATAGATGTGGTTGGCCCGCTACCAAGAGCCAGTGCTGGCAAAGAATTCATTTTAACTAAATTGGAAAGAGTTTCGAGATATCCAGAAGCCATTCCATTGAAATCAATTAAGGCTCCCGTAATTGTTAAATGTCTGGTAGATTTCTTTTCACGTTATGGTCTGCCTAAAACCATCCAATCAGATCAAGGCAGTAATTTCATGTCTAAATATTTCAAGGATCAGATGAAGCAGTTAGGAATCAAACATATAGTCTCTACAACCTACCATCCAGAAAGCCAAGGAGCCATTGAAAGGTTCCATCAGACTTTGAAAAGCATGATTAAGAAATATTGTATAGATAATCATAGTTCTTGGGTAACAGATCTACTATACTTATTATTCGCTGTTCGATCAATGCCTAATGACTCTCTAGGTTTCTCTTCCTTTGAGTTAATTTTTGGACACCATGTAAGGGGCCCATTAGAGGTGCTTAGAGATAGTTGGGAAAGTGAGGAACCAAATTCCAATATTTTAGAATGGGTGTCAAATTCCAGAAGTAGACTTTTTGCAGCTTGGGAATTAGCTAAGGATACTATAGTTAAGTCACAAAGAAAAATGAAAGAGGTGTTTGATGTGAAAACCAAGTGTAGGACATTTAAAGAGGGAGACAAAGTCTTAATATTATTATCTTTAGTTGAGAATCAATTGCAAGCTAAGTTTGTGGGTCCTTATGAAATTGAGAAGAAAATTAACGACTCTAATTATGTGGTTAACACACCTGATAGGAAAAAGAAACAGTGGGTTTGCCATATTAATATGCTTAAATTATATTGTGAAAGGAAAGTAGAGCCTAGTATGTTAGTTCAGAAGGAAGCGGAAGAGAGTGGTGAGGAATTTGTGGAAATAGGATGGACTAGTAGTAATTTAGAAATATTAAAAAATCTGAAGACTAAATTATCACATTTGTCAGAGGCTCATAGAGTACAGTTAGTAGATTTAATTTTATCCTATGAAGATATGTTTAAAGATGTTCCTGGGAGGACTCATTTGATAGAACATGATGTAGAAGTTGAGGGTGCATCACCTATTAAACAGTACCCGTACAGATTAAATCCCTATAAGAGTGGCATTGTAGAAAAAGAAGTAGAATATATGTTGCAGCATAATTTAATTAGACCTAGTTATAGTCCATGGAGTTCTCCAGTGGTTTTAGTGCCTAAAGAAAATAATCAGTTTCGACTCTGTTTCGACTATCGAAAAGTCAATAATATTACAAAAACTGATACCTATCCTTTGCCCAGAGTTGATGATTGTATAGATAGAGTAGGTATGGCCAAATTCATCTCTAAATTCGATCTATTGAAAGGATATTGGCAGGTGCCACTAACTGAAAGGGCCAAAGCTATATCTGCCTTTGTGACACCCAATGGCTTGTATGAATGTGATGTTATGCCATTTGGCATGAAGAACGCCGCATCCACATTTCAGCGGTTAATGAATCATGTCACTAGAAATATCAGAAACTGCGTTGTGTACATCGATGACGTAGTTCTCTATAGTAATACGTGGACTGAACATATGCAACAGATTAAAGAATTTTTTGAAGCTATTCGAAATGCTAATTTAGTTATTAATCTGAGTAAATCTGATTTTGGCCATGCTAAAGTCACTTATCTAGGGCACGAGGTAGGCTATGGTAACATACGCCCTAAACATAGCAATGTGGAGGCAGTTATGAGTTTTCCAGTGCCAAAAACTAGGAAAAATGTTATGCAGTTCTTAGGGTTAGCTGGGTATTACCGAAGATTTGTGTCAAACTTTTCTGATATAGCTCAACCACTGACCAATCTATTAAAGAAGGACGTTGCTTTTAGCTGGAATGATTCATGCCAGGATGCTTTCAATAAATTGAAATCTATTCTAGTTAGTGATCCCGTATTGAAGTCTCCTGATTTTTCACAACCATTTAAATTAGCTGTGGACGCATCTGATGTGGGTATAGGTGCAGTATTAATTCAGGATAAAAATAGTAGTCTACATCCTGTAGCCTACTTTTCGAAGAAGTTGAATCCTCATCAGCGGAAATACTCAACGATAGAGAAAGAGGCTTTAGCTTTAATTTTAGCTTTAAATCATTTTGATATTTATTTGTCCTCCAATGTAGGCAATATTGTAATTTTCACAGACCATAACCCATTAACTTTTTTAAGTCGTTTTAAAAATAAAAATCAGAGGTTAACTCGTTGGAGTTTGATTCTTCAGGGATATAGTTTGGAAATTAAACACATCAAAGGTAAAGAGAATGTAATACCTGATGTTTTATCGTGGGCGCATGAATAGATTTTTGATGTTCTGGAAGTCTTATTGGTCGGTTGAATCGTGGTTACCCCGTCTAGCCTACCAATGGGACTTTTAGTAATTATTATATTAGAATAGGTATTTTATTTTTAAAGAAAAGAAATTGTTTTTCTTTTCTTTTCTTAAGGGGCGGGGGGGTGTTACGAACCCATGAGTTCGTATTTATACATATATTTATATATGTTGTTTGTTTTCCTGAATTGGTATTATCTGCCTTTAAGGGTTTATTTGTTGTCACTCGTCAACGATAGTTGGTTGTTTATCAGTTGTTGACATCCGTATATTTGTTGCTGCAGTGGTTACTTAGCTGCTTTACTTTCATAATCATGGCAGTTTAACCCTTTTGACTAATTGTTCATTGATGGCCGTAAATTATTTATTAATATTTATTATTCTCGTTTAGTTGTTCTCTCGTATAATTGGCTGGTTAAGACTGATACTTATTTCTCCTCTTTGGTGGTTGGCTGATGGGCAACCGAGTTGATGAGTGGCCTGGAACTGCAGTCGGATGGCGAAGTCACCTACTTACTCCCGTGAGGAGAACCTGACTGGATTTGAGAGAAGTCACCTACTTACTCCCGTGAGGAGAACCTGACTGGATTTGAGCGAAGTCACCTACTTACTCCCGTGAGGAGAACTTGACTGGATTTGAGAGAAGTCACCTACTTACTCCCGTGAGGAGAACTTGACTTGGATTTGTATCTTGGACGCAGTGCGGACTTTGAAGGCTGTGATTTTGGTGGATCCCTCGTGGTGGCCCCGAACTGGATCCTGCCCTTGCTGGAAGTTGTTCCTGAGTTTCCTCTGATTATGAAGGTGGCTTCCCGTCGTAATTGCCATACGACGTAAAAACATCCCGACAGAGCTCGCTATCGAACTACCGAAGACCCAGTAATAGAAGATCTTGGACCTATCCATCATCATCCAGATATCTGAAGACCATGTGACAGAAGATCCTGGACCCATCCATCGTCATCCGGATACCTTATCTATCTAAGGTCCTGTATCGTCTTACCAGCCAAAGTTAATTTTTATTGTTATTATTATTATTATTATTATTATTATTATTATTATTATTATTATTATTATTATTATTATTATTATTATAATTTATTTTTATAGTTATTTATTCTTATTATCCTTCACTTCTTTCTTGACGTAGCCCTGGGATCCCAATTGAACCCATAAAATCCATTCAACATCTTTGGGTTTTGAATTAAATAATTTTTGTTACTGCCTTCGAGGCTGATACGTAACAAGAACCTTCTGGTCACATTTCACCAGATAAATATGCAATTGTAATAGCCAAAATGCTCTCTCAATTTCTCGAATTCTACACACTTTTAGGATATGCTTGTCACTACAAACCCTTAGATTCAAATGCAAGAAATGTGAGGTCGGCAACAAGACCTCGTTTTGATGCTCGGGACACAAGTTCTAATCCTGCTACTGAAATCAGAATATATATATATATATATATATATATATATATATATATATATATATATATATATATATATATATATATATATATATATATACATACATAATAGCTGACCAACCCGGCACTGCCTGGGAGAACTCTGAAGTATTCAGAAAAATTTTCATAAAACTCTTTTGAATTGTTTTTCATTTAAAGTATGTGTACAATCATTGAAAAAATGCTTTTCATTCCTGTAATTAATAATTCTGTCTTGAATTCATTGTTTTAAAATAAACATATATATATATATATATATATATATATATATATATATATATATATATATATATATATATATATATATATTGTTATGGACGTCTATGGGCTCCACACAGGTTCAACAAATAAAGTAAGAATGGATCTGGAAAGACCAGCAGGAATCGAGACAGCAGCCGGGAAAGGGGTTCAACAAAACCAACAAAATTATCTCAATGCTAGTTTAATATACAAATTTACATATTTACAAATGAGTCAGGCTTGGAGCAAAAAAGTAATTAGATTACAAAAATCAATGAAACATTCACCAAAGAAGTCAGTGATGTATCACGGATGTAGGAAAATAACAGTGAACATTTAAATTTAGTTTAACGACACTATAGCCACATCAAAAACAAAACATCAGACAGCACAAATAGATATACAAACAGCACTAAACAATAGAATAAGTATTGATATAACAAACTTCATAAATAACACATGAAATAATCAAGCAGCATAAATAATAAAATAAGATAAGTATCCGAAGAATAATTGCACATTAACAAATCAACCTCATGTGGTACAAAATCACAACAGACAATCTACACAGATGTTGAGATCCCATCAAAGGTTGAATAGGACGAACACCATTGTACACTGCCATACGATCATCGAAAACCGCCCCATGATGGCCAACAGGAACATCTCCAAAAAAAGCAGATGATCGATAGAGTCAAAGCAACAGCAAGACTGCTGTCAAACAGGAACAACACTGCTCCACTGATGGACAAGGTTCACCCATTACCATCATCCTCGAACTGCAGAGGGCCACAGGTAGCGAATACCTGCACTTCCAAAATACTTGAAGCTGCTATGCTGTCGAGAACTAGACTCGCTGCTATCCCAAACCTCACTAAAGCTAACGAAACTTTAAGTGGCAGACATCACCTGCTTACAAAAAAAAAAAAAAAAAAAAAAAAACAAGCACCTCAGCAAGGGAACAATCTGAGAGCTATTGCTCCAAACAAAAATATAAGCACTGAACTCACAATATATATATATATATATATATATATATATATATATATATATATATATATATATATATATATATATATATATATATATATATATATATATATATATATATATATATATATATATATATATATATATATAAGAGAATCCCACAGGAAAATGACAGGCAGAAATTGTGGACCAAGATCTTTCACGTTTATTAACGCATCGTCTGGGCACAAATGAGACACAGATGAAAAGAAGGTTACAAAGTAAACAAAAAGGACAAGTATACCAGATGGCCAATTGTCAAAGGGTAATAAGCAGAAAGATAATCCAGGATAATCCGTAATCAAGTAGTCACAAACTACAACCAAAGACCTAACTACAAGAGATACGAAAGTTTAGCCATACACAATCCAAAAACACGTATAAAATTGAATAACAGATGGTTAACTGCCAAGGGGTAATAAGCAAAAGGGTAATCCAGGAAAATCCGGGGTCACGCAGTCACAAACTAAAATCATATACTTAACCATAAGAAATACAGAATCTTACCTATTCAAATAAGACAATAATATCCCCCACTTTCTGAAAAATGTAGAAATCATCAATAGGATAAAAAAAAACGAAAATGGCGTACGGGTTCCTGTTAGTTTATCATGTTCAGGTCACTTTGTCTCTAATTTCTCATTTCTCGTCTGTTTCCCGGCCCTTCATTCGATGCTCATCTGCAGATTAGCAGGGAGAAGGAAAAATCCGTTTCGCTGCTGCGAAATTCTGTTGCAGAGACGAGGATCTGCTAATGACGCAGATGATTAACTCGAAACGAAAAGGATTTCTGCTTCGTTCCAAGGCTCTCGCCGGGAAAAAGGTGTGTTTTTGTGGTTACTACCCAGAGAACGTCATATTTTATGATATGATATTCTTTATTGCCCAACTGTGTATTGCTTTATTAATATTAGCTGAAAAAAAAACCCATGAGAGGAGAACATTCTCTTAATCATAATGATTGATTTATGATGAGTCAGAAATTAACTTTAAGGTGATCGATAACTGAGTCTGTCGTAACTAGATTTTGCACGGTGACGTCTTGGGTTATGTTCTGAACGCTAGCCTTCCTCTCTTTAGTTCTTCATGATGTTCGCTGTCAGAGATCGGAATGACCGGCACCGTTTGTTTTCCATTATCATTATTTACCTTTTTATATATCTGTTGGTTTGTCTATCATCCTTTCCATTTGTATTTCTAAAAAGAATGACCCTAGAGGAGTCTTTGCCATTGAAGCTGGCCCCAGCTGTTCGGAAAACGTATCAAGCAAGGTTGTTTTGTTCATATATACAAAAAAATAAATTTGGAATTGATTACTTTACAGAAAAAATCTGTTCACGAGACCTTTCTGAATAGTATTTATCAGGAGGTAATACAATAAGAAACATGAATCGAGACGAATTTATTTTAAAGAAAAAGAAGTAAAAAATTATGTAACTAGCCAAATTGTGGACTCACTGGTGTATAAATATCAGGAATGACTGGGAAGACTTGAAAACCGTTCAGTTCAGGACCACAAACACTCGTTCGTGGCATAAATGATTCAGCAAGGGCATCACGCACGGTGCTTTAAATATGCATACGAGTCTAAAATAATGATTTAACTGCATGTCACTCAGGCCTCAGGAGGGGAGAGACCGGATGGTTTTTCTAATCGAATGAGACGCAGATGGAATTTCCTCCTCCAATTAGATGTGTAGGGAAATAAAAGGAGCTTCGACTATGCTTTGACGCATTTAATTGAACGAACACGAGGTTCAACGTTGTGAACATGAAGGAAATGGCTCCTTTGTCATCATTCATCCTTACTCGTATTCTTTAGGGGGAGCGTTGCGTACATAAATACTTAAGATATCGTGGTTTTCCGTGATTATTTTTATAATATTCAGTTGAAGAAATAGGCACCTATTCAGACTATAGGCAAGGGCATTGCTTCTGACTTGCCAAACTACCACGTATACCACCAATATCCTTAAGTGAAATGGGAAAATAATTTTGTTTATAATAATACACTACGTAATTTTCATGTAAGAAAGATTTCTCTGAACTGGCTATAATTAAAATGGTGCCACAAGACATCCGAAAATGGTGCTTATTACCAAAAAGTAATGGAAAGTTCATCCTCAAGGGATTGCAGCCAATCTTTCGCTGGGATGAAAAGAACGTCTAAATTCGGAGGAAGAATCCCGTTTTGTCGTCTGAATTCGTCTTTTTTCGATCATTTACTTTCTTTCCCTCGTGTGTGGACGCTGACGGAAACGTATACAGTACTTCCAAAAATGCCTTTCCTTTCATGAACAAAGGTTCTTCATTTAATTGGCATTAGTTCTTCCGTGGCTCAGAAACAGAAAATTTACAACCTGCGTAAAGGCGCCAGATATCTGAGGGAAGGAATGGTTTTCCGCTTATGATATCAACAATAACTTATACTTTCATCAAGTTACATTTTTTACCAGTCTCTTCATTTGATGTTGCTTTAGCTGTTTGTTTACCTTCTCCATTCTGTGATTACTTAGCCTTCTGCCTTCTCTCTCTCTTTCTTTCTCTTCTTTGAAATCGCGTTTTAGTTCAAGGGAAACTAATCCCGGAATTTCAAAAGCATGGCTAAAACGGGACATAACTTTAATTCAGTTAGCACTAGAACTTTTGCTTTGCCTGACTGCCACATTAGCCACTTTATTCAGAAAATGACAATTGATGTAAGAGATTGCTCACATTGCAGGTTCTTTGCATGTAGAAAAAGCTCATGCATACATGCACAGTGGTTTGTATAAGTTTTTAAGAACTTTTACAAACATATAATTAATATTGTGGTTGGATGAATAAATTCTTTTCATCCAGAGTAACGAATATTTTCTTTGCAGAAAAGTATTTTCTTCCTGAAATGTGCAGTAATCAAACTTACAAAACCATCTAAACATAAGTAGTGTTCCTCTGAAGCCGTCCACTCCGTAAAGTGAAATACAATCTGTTGAAATCTGCCATATAATTTTTTTTTTTTATTTCGGAAGCATTCTTTGAGAAACCCGATTCCCCCAACCAACCCCGCTTCCCCCCTAACCCTGCCCCGCCCCCGCCGGCCACCCTCTTACTCTCTGTGTGCTAGTTACTTGTTATGGATGCTAGAATTACCAGAATCTTTCCCACTAGATCCTCATGCTAGGAGAGAAGTACGGTAAGCCATCTGAACCTTTAGCAGCGTCTCAGAATTTAGATTTTTCCTAATCATATTCGAGGAGGTTTTATTCTTCGCTGTGTCTCGAAACACTGGGAACTGAATCGCCGAGCGTGACCGCAATGAATAAATTCTTTGGAAGCTTCCCATTCTATTATTCATTAGCAATTTCAACCGCCTTCATGGCTGCATAGATGGCTACGTCTAGACACCAGACGATGCAGGGCACTTTGTGTTGATGTCTTTGGGGGTTTGGGCTTCGATATTATAGTTGTAAGTGGTTTTAAGTTGCTATATTTCTCCAGATTCTGGCTGTGAGAAATATAATTGGATGTGTCCTAATTTTCCATACCACCTCAGCTTTAAAAATCTGGATCTTTCTTCGTAAAATTTTCCATCTGAAGCTTTGCCTCCTCTGCATTTCGTGAATATCTCCTCAACCTGAGTATTTTTTTCTTTATTAGTGATCAGAGCTATTATTACCGAACTAATGTGGAACAGTGTTCACAGCGGAGGAAATTCCGGCTGCAATTGAGGAGAATGATGGTCGTCATGTGTAAATGACTGAGAAGCACAACGAATTTCTCTTCCTTTGATGTCACTCACTATTGGTACTATTTTATTCATCATGAACTTCAAAAATAATAACTCCCCCACATTCGAAAATCCTTTGGGGTATTACTTATATATAAGAGGTAACTCATAACCACGCAGAACCTGTTACATTCAAGCTTTCAACGTGTGCATTTTCTTTAGGCGGTTAAAGTCTTTTCTGGAGTTCTACAGATCTTTAACACTCCCGTGTAACTTGACTGCCATCATGAATTATTCATTACGATAGCAGCAGTATTCCTCTTCCTCCTTCAGCACTTTCCCTAACCTTTTGAGTTTAAGTAAATTTCCAAGGGCTCTACATCAAAACTCTTGAGGCTTTAAATTGTACCCAGATAACTGGTTTTAAGGGCACTGGGTCTCCTCTTGAAGGAACAATTCTCTCGAAGTTATGATCGCATAAATCTCCCGATGGCCTCTCAATTTCCCCTTCGGAATTTTTACATCGAACGAAGGACTTCTTCCTTCGGCCCCCCAAATCTTGTCTATGACTGTTGTTGTTATGCTTTTATTCAAAATTTATTCATCATTTTTCCCTCGCCATATAGGACTCATATGTAAAGCAAAGCAAAGTAACATTTATAAATGGATATAACTATGACTAAGAGTTTCACTTGCCTTCTTTGTCGGATTCTGCTTGAATCATGATGTCATCATCGAAAGTATGTTTTAAGTTGTACGTAATTTTCCCTCCGTATGGAATAAATAGATAACTAGAAAACTACTTTTGCGTTTGTGTTTGGTACCTAATTGGTAGCAATGGCAGCCCCCTTCTTTGAATATGAAAGACAATAGACTTACTACCAACATCAAACATTTCCCTTAGTTATTCAAAAGGTTGCTAGTTTCGACGCAATAAACAGTTGTAATAGGACTTTTTTAAAATAAATTAGAAATCATGCTTCTGGTGATCTTTGTAGACGTGGTAAACAGCGACAGTTGCGGATATTGCAAAAAATGCTCTACAAAATTAGCTATAACGTTCTCGAAATCAGTGAGAGAGAGAGAGAGAGAGAGAGAGAGAGAGAGAGAGAGAGAGAGAGAGAGAGAGATTCTCTAGCGATTAGGAATGATCACAGACGTCCATAAGCCGGAAGCTGATTCACAATAAAAAAAAAAAAAGCAAATGAGTTCTTGCATAGAGACACCTTTTCAAAAACGTCTGTCACCTCTGAACCATCATGTTAATTCCTTTTTAGAAACTTACTATTCTCTTAATCTGATATTGCACACCTTAATTTGCTACAGAACTGAAAGGACTATGAAGAAAGTTTGCTTTTGACATATACATACATATATATATATATATATATATATATATATATATATATATATATATATATATATATATATATAT
>NC_089763.1:6117722-6160222 GCF_040412425.1 Macrobrachium rosenbergii | reverse complement strand
GTAACTTTCTTTTATGAAGCTAGATTCAATGATGTTCCTTTTCAGTGCATTATTAGAATATACAATCCTTTTGCCCCTTCCCAGTTGATAGCATGATTGTTCTCACTAACATGTACAAATATAAGACTGTTCCCTTGGCATATCTCACACATTTCTTATGTTGTTCAATTCTTTTTTCCAGTGCTTTCCCAGTTTGGCCAATATAAAAGTTGTCACAAGACTTACACGGAATTTATATATCACCCCCCTAATATTGTCTGAGGAGTTCTTGATAAGTACATTTTCATTGTTGTATTGTTCTTAAATGCGACATTAACACCAAAATTCTTAAGAAGATGAGGATATCTTTCATACTATTATTATAAGGCAAGAACAAGCAAATTTTTTGTGTTGTAAAAAAAAAAATTTCTGGTTTTGATACATAGTCTTTTTGCCCTTCAAATGCACTGTTTAATACACTATCAGGATATTTCAATTTTTTGCCTGCATTCCCTAATCTTATCTATTTCATCATCAATATATTCAGGAAAGGACTAGATACCCGTAATGCTCTTAAAAACATAGATGAAAACACTGACTTTTGTGTGTTATTGCTTTGTCCAGAATGAAATGCACATAGGAAGAAATATTAGTGGGTTTCTATACACACTATATTTACCCCCAAACCCACTACTATTTCTTCGTATGAGGACATCCAGAAACGAAGAAATAGTAGTGGGTTTAAATGATAGTGTAATAGAAAACCCACTAATATTTCTTCCTATGTGCATTTCTATTCTGGACAAAGCAAAAAGGTTAAAAACAGTCAGTGTTTTCCATCTATGTTTTTAAGAGCATTACGGGTATGTAGCCCTGAATATATTGATGATGAAATAGATAAGATTAGGTTATGCAGGCAAAAATTGAAATATCCTGATAGTGTATTAAACAGTGCATTTGAATATCAAAAAGACTATGTATCAAAACCAGAAAGAACCTTACAACACAAAAAAATTTGCTTGTTCTGCCTTATAATAATAGTAATGAAAGATATCCTCATCTTCTTAAGAATTTGGTGTTAATGTCGCATTTAAGAACAATACAACAATGAAAAAATGTACTTATCAAGAACTCCCAGACAATATTAAAGGGTGTGTATATAAAATTTTAGTGTAAGTCTTGTGACAACTTTTATATTGGCCAAACTGGGAAAGCACTGGAAAAAAGAATTGAACAACATAAGAAATGAGATATGCACACAAGGGAACAGTGGTAATATTTGAAAATGTTAGTGAGAACAATCATGCTATCAACTGGGAAGGGGCAAAAGGATTGTAATTCTAATAATGCACTGAAAGGAAACATCATTGAATCTAGCTCATAAAAGAAAAGGCATACAACCATAATATGAATATCATTAGGTTGTATAAACTCTTGATCCTTTAATATCAAAAGAAATTTGTAAATTGTTTAAACTTTAAGGTAGGCAGTAGAGATATATGAAAATAGGATTATCATATTTGAAACACAGTAAAAAGGGTAGTAATGTTAATGAGTTTCCAAACCTTCCATGACACCTGTCAGGTGTGGATCTGAGGTGGGGTATGGTCTGTTTATCAGCAATGTCCCCTGAGAGTTTTTGTGATTTTTAGCCAAATGAGTTTTAAAGGCCACCCCTACAACATGACACCGGCCTGAGTGGGGATATGGAGCCTCCCATAACGGTTGTGTATGTTCGTTAGTACTGTTCTTAGTATATATATTTGTGACTTCTCACACTCTGTATCAGTCCTTCGTCAATGGCTTGAAATAAAGTCGAAAACTGGTCAGGACCTTTACACCATGGAACTTATTTTTCACCTGTGTACATGTGTGATAAATGAATCACATGGGACAAAAGTGATAATAATCATATATATATATATATATATATATATATATATATATATATATATATATATATATATATATATATATATATATATATATATATATATAAAAAATCACAGTAGCTGCACGTGACTTCAGTGTATAAGCGAATCCCACAGGAAAAAGACAGGCAGAAGTTCAGTACCAAGCGCTTTCACGTTTATTGGCGCATCGTCGGGGGCAAATGAATGACACACAGATATAAAGAAAAGTTACAAAGTAAAAGTTGTCAAAGGGTAATAAACAGAAAGTTAATCCGGGATAATCCGGGATCGAGCTGTCACAAACTGAACCTAAGACCAAACAAAAAGAAATACTAAAGTAAGCTTACAAAATCCAAAAACATGTATAACCTTGAATACCAGATGGTTAATTGCCAGGGGTTAAAAAGAAAGGTTTAATCCACGGCAAATCCGGGATCACGCGGTCACAAACTAATCCAAATATATACCAAACCATAAGGCAAACGGAATCTTACCCATTCAAATTGCAGAAACATGTATAAAAATTAATATTAATTTTGCTTATATTTATCAACAACTTTTTTAATTATTAAAGCATCAAGTTTAAATAAACCAAAACTTAAATTTAGAACACTTTCATTATTTCAAATAATGAAAGTGCTCTAAATTCGTTCAGAATAATGAAAATTGATATGTCTGAATGAGACAAATATCAGGATGTCTGAAAAGACTTAGTTAAAATTTAATATGCCTAAATAAGACTTGGTTGTTCATGATGAACGAATTTTAATATGCGTCTCGAAAGACGTAACTGTATTTTACGTCACGCACGGACTTGGCCGGCTTTAGCGTGAAATTAAGGCGTTCCGGGAAACTTAGGGTTTGTGCTGAATGAGCGATTTGGGGTCTCGTAAGACTAAAAGTTGTTCTAATCAACTAATTCAGTATGTCTAAGAAGACTTAAAGTTGTTCTAATGAACTGGAATAATCAGTCCCGTAAGGACTTGGATGCGTGTGAAATACACAAATTTAGTCTCAAAAAGGACTTGAATTTTTATTTATTGAACGCAAGCCTTGATAATGATTTGCAGAGAATTGTCAAAGCTGGCGGAATTAAAATAACAGGCTTACGTAAGATTGGATTCCGCTCAATTGCTGTTTTAATTTCCATTGCTCATAAATAGTCACAGAGCCTGAATATATGCTTATGCTGGTAAAATAAAAATAGTGATAAACTTACTCTGGGCAAAAGGGGAAGCGGTACTTCGAGAAGTTCACAATTAAATGCGTGAATGAATGATTACGCTGGCAAAATATAAAATTGTGTTGCTCTAGGCAAATAGGAAAAGTTCCTTCTAAATATATGCAATTACATGCGATAAACAATGTAGCTGGCTCCTCGGCTAAGAGAGAGAGAGAGAGAGAGAGAGAGAGAGAGAGAGAGAGAGAGAGAGAGAAAATATGCATAAAATGCGACGAGAAAAGAATGAGCTTATTTCAAAAGCACGAAATTAAACTTTGTAGAATATGGTGAGTACACACAAAAGAAATCCTTAGTTTACTGTACACTGCACGGTCAAATTACTTTCAACGATTTTTCATGTGCTTAAGGGAAAAAGGAAAAGAAAATATTTACATTATTCCAGAGACCTGATTTTCTTTACTTTAGCGATCCCAAGGGACAGGAAACAGTTCTGCACGTGAAGAAAAATAACAAACAAATACAGTGAGCAAATACAACGCAGTTTCGGCTTAGCTGACACCTGGCCAAGCGAAGCTTTGCATAGAAGGCGACCGATAAATTTCGGAAGATTTTCCTCACTTCTGGGGAATGAATGAATGGGTGCTTCCTTTTTTCTCACGTTTGTTTACGGGAAAGATTGAATGGGAAGGCATTTATCATGTGCGTTTGCTTTTATCGGCAATTTTAACAAATGCGAGTACTAACCACAATTTTCGATTCGCATGGCCTGATATAAATTTCTTTTGGATTTATGAGATTTATTCAATAAGGAAGAATAATATCTTTGTCTAGCGAATTCCTAACCTCTACGAGAGAGAGAGAGAGAGAGAGAGAGAGAGAGAGAGAGAGAGAGAGAGAGTAATATCCCATCTCCAGCGATACGAAAATTAGGGTCTTGCTAGATCAATGGGGTATACTAGGATGATACGCAACTTACCTTAATTACCACATAAATCTGGACTCTGGCCATGGGGACAGCTAAAATTACAAACAAAACATTACGCCTGAAAGGCTACGAGAGGGGAGAAGTGATTAGATAAACCATGGGGGGTTAACTTAATTCATTATATTTACAAAAGAAAACACATCAAAAGACTGATAGCCTAATTCTGGGGTAATGGGACGAAAGCACAAGACGGGAATTTCCTGGAGGGGCCAAACTTTTCCTTTTTCTGTTGTTGATAAAGAAGCAACGAAGGCCGCTACGCACATGGAGTGACACAGTTCCACAGATGGGTAGTCATATCCGGCAATCGAACACTTACGGTTACTTAACTGGTACTAACACTGTGATGAGGGAATCGACGAATGGCATGGAAGATGGCTAGACTGAACTCGATTCCCGTGACTCGAACATCAAGCGATTGCGTTGCTCATCTCGTAAATGCTTTGCAAATTAAACAGCGCAAAAGATAAGCAATACAGGTCTCACTGTAATTATATCGCACTATGGAAAAAAAAGTATATCTTAGTTTAACCAGACAACTGAGCTGGTTAACAGCTCTCCTAGGGCTGGCCCGAAGGATTAGACTTATTTTTATACGTGGCTAAGAACCTACTGGTTACCTAGCAACGGGACCTACAGCTTATTGTGGAATCCGAACCATATATTATGACGAGAAATGAATTTCTATCACCAGAAATAAATTCCTCTAATTCTTCTTTGGCGGCTCGTGAGAGTCGAACGCTGGCCAACAATGCCAGTCTTAAAGCTCTACCACTTCTCCAAAGAAGAACTCTTGCACTATGAAAGGAAAGGAAACGCAGTTGGAGAATAACAGGGAACGTGGCTGACAAAAAACCTTAAATCCTGGTACTTTACCTTTCTCTTTAGGAGCGGAAGTTCTTCTTATGAGGGCCAGCAAAGGAGCAAATTAATGCACATCAAAAGTTACTTTTTTACTGCCAGCCACATGTTTGAAATAGGCAGTGGATAGAGCAAGGGATGGAGCTCTGGAGTCCGTGGCACCGACGACAATTCTGAGGGAGGGCATTTCGTCCACGACTCTTTTATAGCGTCGGAAGTTACAGAGTCTCTTCCTAGATGGCGTTGTGATCACTCTGCTCGCGTGGGAACTGAGGGCCGCATAGTTTAAAATTCAAAATGGCGGAACGCACGTGGTCCGCCTACCAGCTGGCCTGCCTTGGGCGATGATTAGCTCTTGGCACGGCTCCGCACCTGGAATTAAGAGATTTCCGACAGCACATTGGACAAGAAAGGGATTTAAAGGATTTTTGTAAAAAGGCAGTGGTGAGAGCTGTTAGTGGCGAATTTCTTACAGTGAATCACACTAAATTTGCCTTATTTAATTACTTAGTCCTTTTACTTTAGATACCAGTACAAAAACGTGGTGTTGGTGGGAATATTCTTAATAAAATATATATGTATGTATATATATATATATATATATATATTTATATATATATATATATATATATATATATATATATATATATATATATATATATATATATTGTCTAAAATAAAATTCACAAAGGAAATGGAAACATTGGAGTGCTGCAGGTTTTTTTTCAACGCTATCCTTTTACTTAGCAGACTGCTGAGCAAAGGACCCCTCCGTCGAAAGGCACTCCCCACCCCAGTGACTTTTTTGTTTTTATCTTTTTGTATTTATACATTCATCATGTTCCATATTTTCATGATTCAGTTGTACTATAAATTTGAAATATATATATATATCTGTATGATATATATATATATATATATATATGTATATATATATATATATATATATATTCCTATTCTATATATATCACCCCAAAATATTTTATATTGCTTTGATGATGAGTTTATTACCTGATTAACGTAATTTATGGGGCTCTGAGTGCCAGGACGCACATAACCTGTCAATTGAAGCTACAAATTAACCTCAAAGACAGATGATTATTAGTGGAATAAAGTTGCCAGTCGAGAGGAAAACTCGACACAAGAATAAGTAGTTAGCTAAGAAATTACTTGAACAATCGCCCAGATTCAGACGCAGCCCATTTTCCCTTCTCTTCATAAGGCTTTTAACACAATGGTTTATATCATACGCAGTTAGCATTGGTATGAGGCTATTCCTCTTCCGAACAATGGGATCGAGACACAAGGCTGCCTAAGTGCTGCAAATTACTTATTTGACCTTCCCTAATTCCTAGTTACTTTACGGGGATAGTGGAATGTTGCTAAACAATATAAATTATTCTTAATTTAGACTTCATAAAGGTAACTTGGATACTTGGTTTATCTAGATGGTGGTGAAGGGGGAAACAAAGGAACTGGAAATACGGAAAAGAGATACTAGCAAATCGGCAAAACTTTGCCAGAATTTCGGACTTACAGTGGACGAAAGTTGTTTGCGCATACAACGGACAATCGGAAGTCTTGATAATAGCAGTCTTCCCAATTCACTAATAGCAAGGGAAAACAGTCAGAGGGTGAGTAGACGAGAAGGTAGTACAAGGCGCGTGTCGCTCACACGTACGCTAATTTCTTTCTGCCAGCATCTCAGGTCAAGCAGGGCGACTGGGGTTGCTCCGGTATGGCTTTATGCCTCAGGGTCTGAAATTTTGTCCAAACATTCGCTGAACATAGAACAGGTAAAAGGAGCTTAAGACCACCTTCAATAGAGGTTACTTAGGCCCCTAATGCTACCTAGAACTGCTACGGACGTTATATTTTGAATTGCCTAGCGCTACTCTGCTCGGACGAAGATGTCTCCCGTCTTTGGCAGAATAATATTCCTACAATAAAATGCATAGAGGGCAAACAGCAGAAAAAAAAAAAAAAAAAAAATATATATATATATATATATATATATATAACCGGATATATATATATATATATATATATATATTAACAAAAATATATATATATATATATATATAATCAAAAAGTTACAAAAAACCAAGAGAATAGAATTAGAACATAGAAATAAAATTTTCATATAAAGTCCAGAGAATTTTTATTTGATAATAGTCCAAGATCCACAAGGAAGGGTCGACCAGCGACGGACGAGGCATCAGGACTTGAGACACTCACCGTCGGCCAGAGGAGGGCTGGAGAAATTTCTTCAAACATAAACTGAACAGTCTTGGTTGGTGAGAAGCGAAACAAATTTTATATTAATGCTGCCACGAAACCAAGAAAGCCCAGCTAATGAGCAAAGGGGAAGTTATTTGAAAACATTACCTTAGATTTTCCAATCGATTTACAATTGAATGAGGAAGGTCGCCATTTGGGAATTAATATTCTTTTCAAATTTACCGAAGGTTTATTTAGAGACTTAGTAAGTCCAACAATGAGACAACAAAACCATAATAAAGGGGCAGATTCAGTTATAGGACACATGGAACAATAATGCAATGATTGGCAACAAGCAAGTTGATTAATAATGGGGCCATCTCCAATACAGTCAGTCAATAATAATAATAACATTTAGTCTTGCCCGATTACACCACCTAGCCTCAGATAATGCAAATGATGGGACTCCAGGATGGGAGAATAGTATTATGACTATTTATCACATCAACGGATTTGGTACTGACTGCACCAGGAATTTTCGTTTTTGGGTGGCAGACGAAATACTGACCACGGAAAAATATCGGTTTCATATCTCTCCTGAAAGAGGCGTTTTTAGTTGATAATAAGTCCACGGTCCCATTGAAGGAAATGGAATCCAGCCTTATAAATGGGGAATCAGGACGTAAATGTTAACCAACCAGTCGCCCAGCAGATAATTATAATGTAATCACGTAATCACAATCTGGGAACTCAGGCTGTTTTTGTTTTGGAGACGATGATTGCACCCACACAAAGGGAGATGGTATTCACTGATACCTTGTGGCCGACTGGTAAATAGCCCTTAAATCCTGATTCCTCGGATAATTGATGGTTATCACGGGACGGTGGACTCTTATCAACTAAAATTTCTTCGCAACATAAATGAAAATATATTACTTGCAGGTAGAGTGAACAAAGGAGGTTGTTAAAGGACGTTTGTAGCTTAATTGTTTAAAGAAATGGAATTTTAATGTGTTTAAGTAAATATGGGAAAGGGCTGGCTAAATGACTACTTGCTTGTCAACATTTATGACCATTGTTGGTATCCTAAACGAAACACCCAGTTGTCCGTCGGGTTGATTCAAGATGCGTAGCACTTAAAAAATGCAGCATGTGGCACTACTGGACGTGGTCACTTTAGTCCTGATTCCTCGTCTTCAAAAAATTCGATCTTGAAATTTGAACTTTTGGGCCACTTATTATCAACTAAAAGTCATACTTCACCAAACAAAATGAAAAAGAATTACTTAGGACTAGAGTGAATTGATATTAAAAACGTTTACTTTCCCTAACCTGTATATGAATCACTGATGTGATAAATAGTCATAATATGGCTACATGCCTCCGCATCGCGTGAAACATAGCAGAGGTGGTTGGATTGTTCTCCAAAACGCAAAACACCTGAGTTCGACGGGTGGGCTGATGGGAGATAGTATTCACTATACTCTCTTGTGGCGCGACTGGTTAGTGTGTCACTGTAGTCCTAATTCTGTCCGTCGCTGGTTCCCCGGCTCACGGACGGTGGACTTATTATCAAAATTAAATGATGCTCTGAAATTTACAGGTAACATATATGAAAATATATTACTTATATAGGTAGAGTAATTGATATTAAAGGACGTTTGTAGCTTTATATTGTATATGAATCATAGTGATGTGATAAATAGTCATATATATGGCTATATATATAAACGCATATACGGTCAACATGGCAGAGGTGGGTGGATATCGCCTATAAACTAAAACACCTGAGTTCGACCAGGTGGGCTGATGGGAGATGATAAATTCACTTATACTCTCTCTCTCTCTGTGGCCGACTGGTTAGTCTGTCACTCTAGTCCTGATTCCCCCTCGTCCTCTCGCTGGTTCGACCTTTTCTGGACGGTGGACTTATTATCAACTAAAAATTTTTGATAACATATATGAAAATATATTACTTCCGAGGTAGAGTGAATTGGATATTAAAGGACGTTTGTAGCTTTTTGTATATGAATCACGGTGATGTGATAAATAGTCATAATATGGCTGAACTTGGACAAAACGTACTACACGGTCAACATGGCAGAGTGGGTGGATATCGTCCCAAACGCAAAACACCTGAGTTAGACACTAATATCTTGATGGGAGATGGTTTCATTTTACCCCCTTGTGGCCGACTGGTTAGTGGTCACTGGGAGTCCTGATTCTATCCGTCATCTGGTTGACCCCAAAACGGTGGACTTATTATCAACTAAAATCTCCATTTGGGTTAACATATATGAAATTATATTACTTCCTATCGGAGTGAATTGGACTTAAAGGACGTTTGTAGCTTTCTGATTGTATATGAATCACGGTGATGTGAAAATAGTCATATTAGACACTATGGCTACGTCTGTTATTTTTATGCACCCCTACACGGTCAACATGGCAGAGGTGGGTGGATATCGTCTCCAAACGCAAAACACCTGAGTTCGACGGGTGGGTTGATGGGAGATGGTATTCACTTATACCCTCTTTGTGGCCGACTGGTTATACACCACTATAGTCCTGATTCCTTGTCCATCGCTGGTTCGACCCCACAGGACGGTGGACTTATTATCAACTAAAAATTCCCTTCGGTAACATATATGAAAATATATTATATATATATAGAGTGAATTGGATATTAAGGACGTTTGTAGCTTTCTGATTGTATATGAATCACGTGTGATGTGATAAATAGTCATATGTATGGCTGTGTGTGACAAACGTGTGTGTCAACATGGCAGAGGAGTGGATATCGTCTCCAAACTGACTAAATAAATAAGTTCCCTATGGTGGTTGATGGGAGATGGTATTCACTTATACCCTCTTTAAAGTGGCCGAAAACTGGTTAGTGTGTCAACTTTAGTCCTGATTCCTCGTCCGTCGCTGGTTTCTCACGGACGGTGGACTTATTATCAACTAAAATTTACCTTCGGTAACATATATGAAAATATATTACTTCCTTTTTAGTCTTTCAGTTTTGTTAAAGGACGTTTGTAACTTTGAGATTGTATATGAATCACGGTGATGTGATAAATAGTCATATTATGGCTATTATAAAACTGCAATGTACTAGATCAACATGGCAGAGGAAGGTGGATATCTTCTCCAAACAAAACACCTGAGTTCGACGGGTGGGTTGATGAGATGGTATCACTTATACCCTCTTGTGGCCGACTGGTTAGTCTCTCTCTCTCTCTCCTGATTCCTTGTCCGTTTCACTGGCATTAAATACCCACAGGACAAAATGGACTTATTATCAACTAAAAATACTCTTTAACATATATTGTAATATATTATGCAAGGTAGTGTGAATTGAATTAAAAACAATTATTTTCGATTGTATATGAATCAAAAAAATGTGATAAATAGTCATATAATGACCTGCAGAAAGTGAATTGTTCAAACGCATCTGTTCAAAAGTCAACATGGCAGAGGTGGGTGGATTCGCCTAAACGCAAAAACACCTGAGTTCGACGGGTGGGTTGATGGGAGATGGTATTCACTTATACCCTCTATATGTATATAACTGGTTATATGTCACTGTAGTCCTGATTCCTCGTCCGTCGCTGGTTCGACCCCACGGGATATGGACTTATTATCAACTAAAATTCCCCTTATATAACATATATGAAAATATATTACTATATATAGGTAGAGTGAATTGATATTAAAGGACGTTTGTAGCTTTATGATTGTATATGAATCACGGTGATGTGATAAATAGTCATATATATATATCTATATATATATATATATATATATATATATATATATATATATATATATATATATATATATATATATATATATATATATATATATATATATATAAAAATTAAAAACATAATGATGTTCCAGCATAACTCTGAAACAATTTGGGTAATTTCAACCAAACTTTGAATTCATATGACTTACTAAAACTTTTAGACAAGAGTACTGAGGGAGTAAGAGATCACTAGCACCAAAGGCCATAAAAGGGGGTTGGGGTGGGAATGGTTTCCCTGAAACATGGCTGGTTGTGCCCATAGACTTATTAACTAAACAAACTCGACAAATTTATCATAATTTATTTCGGTATACATATGACTTACTATCTAGAAAATTTCTTTCGGTAAAATCTATATTGAAAATATATTATTTCAAAGAGAGAGAGCGAATTGGATATGAAAGGACGTTTGTAGTTCATAATGCTTGTGATATGAATCATGGCGATTATAACGAAAAATTCATTCATAATAAAAGGAACAATTTCGAATGTTTTGTCGTACTAGATGGTCAGCATGGCAGAAGTGAGTTGATACTGATTCTAAAATACAAATGTATTATGAGTTCAACGGTGATTTGTAGGTGAGGGTCGGTATCAACTTATACCTTTTCACTTTTTGGCCTTGTGGGTTAAGGCATCACTGTTAGTCCTGAATTCTTGTCCTTCGTTGGTTCGAGCCCATGGGACGAAGGAACTTATTATCAACTAAAAATTCCCCCTTACACATATGAAAAATACAGTATATTATTTCCGAGGTAGAAAATTGAATATTAAAGGACGTTTGTAGCTTAAAATTATAGCAAAAGCAAATATGAATCACAGTGATGTGATAAATATTCATTCAAATTATGGCTACAGCATTTTGACAAAAATAAATGTAAATGGTCAGCATGGCAGAGGTGAGTTGATACCATTCTAAATACAAATACACGAGTTCGAAACGGTGATTTGTTTAGGTCAGGGTCGGTATCAACTTATACCTCACTTGTTGGCCTTGTGGGTTAAGAAATCACTGTAGTCCTGAGTTCTTGTCCTCATTGGTTCTAGCCCACGGGACGACAAATTTACTATCAACAAAAATTACATACATACAACATATATATGAGAATATATTATTTCCGAGGTAGAGCGAATTGGATATTAAAGGACATTTGTAGCTTGATGCTTATATATGAATCACAGTGATGTGATAAAGAAAATTCAAATATATATATATATATATATATATATATATATATATATAAAATATATATATATATATATATATATATATATATATATATATATATATATATATATATATATATATATATATTTCACATACTAAATTGAATTCCTTATGTCTTAGTAAATTACTATAAACCATGTATATAAAGATATCTAATTGTTTACTTTTATGACTCACAAAGAAATGAGATTACCTCAGTTTAAAAATGTTGTTGACCCTCTAAAAAAATTACAATTAAAATCTGCTTTATGAAGACTATTATTTGTCTCACTTAGCTGAAGGAACAAACGAACTATATTTTTCCCCAAACGTTCTTGAAATATAGGAATACGCAATTCAACAAAATGTTCAGAATACCACAGAACCTGTCAATAACCATAAAACGTCTCAGTGAATTATTATAACAGACACCAAGTTTATTCAGAGTCACCTTGCTACTTTCCATCGCGAATGGAATAATATACACAGAGGTGCAGAATGATTTAAATAGGCAATCTTTAACATTATTGTCATACATATAAAAACTCTGGGGCAACATATTGCCTGTCATACACTGGACCGCGGTATAATGATGTGGTATGCTCATCGTCCGTAAGGTCACAGTTGATATGCATATCATATTGTAAGTATTTGAAAGGCTGGAAGACTTTCAACTGCTCTTTATCCACGTATAACTCCGGATCGCCATAGTTAATAACTCTTTTCGGTTTAACTGACATTACTTTGGTCTTCTCAGCGTTAAGCATAAAGTAGTGTTCTTCAAAATAGAGCATGCACGCGTCGATTTGTTTTTGAAGGGCTTTTACTGAAGGACTATGCAGTATTAAGCCATCAGCATATAAAATGTGATTAATTCTGTTCTCACTTATACTATATCCTCCCTCATTTTTCAAATATTTTTTGCTTAAATCGTCCGTACAAACTGCAGATAATAAAGCAGACAGAACTCTACCTTACCTAATACCACATTTTGTTTGAAATAGTGAGGAAAGGGAGTTTCCCCCTTACCCTTAACCTCTAGGTTTCATACCAGTTTTTCAGTATTTCTATCATATAAAGTGATACTCTTCTCTGCCTTAAAATATCAAACAACTTTCTATGGCAAGCACGGTTGAATGCTTTTTAGAGGTCCATGGATAAAGAAAAATGGGGGTATTGTTAGAAAGATACAACTCTACAGTTTGTTTGAATAAAAACAAAGTCATATCTGTGCTATGAGAGGTTTTATAAGCCAATTGGTTATCCGTTATATCAAAAGATTTCTGGCATCTCTGTAAAATTATACATTCGAACAGCTTTGATATAATGCATGCTAAAGCTATTGGTCTACAATTAGACATATCTGATAGACTTTTCTGCTGGCCTTTCATTAGAGAATATATTTTGATAGTCAAAATTTCTGCCATATAACTGTGAGTAAATAAAAGAGTATGTAAAAAAAGAGAGGTGAATAAACAGATTAGGACGAGCATATATTCTAAATGTTCTCCAGTTACGTTATCCAACCCCGGAGCTCTAGTTTATGACAGCCTATGCAAAGCCTTTTTCACGTCACTTACTGAAACTCTAGGAATTTCAGTGATATTAAGTGGCCTACAGTCATCCACAGGAGGGTGACCTCCTGAAACTATTTTAGCGTCATGTTCGCTCCAGCACTCGGCAATTTCCTTTTCCCCCGATAAGCCGTTCACCTGAACAAGCAGTTTCAGCACCTGTTCTCTTCCTTTATTAATCGTTCGCCATAGCCTTTTCCTCTCCATGTCTTCGGCCATCTTGTTTCTTAATATCACGTCCTTCATTCCTTTTACTACTGTTAAGGCAGCCTTCAAGTCTTCCTTAGATGCGACCATTTGCTCATATGTAACACCGCTTCTAGGGCACCTTCAATTGCGCCAAAACAAGTATTTTTCCCTTGATATCTTATAGCAATTTCTAACAAAATCATTCCATACTGGAACATTATAATATGACATCCTATTGGAATTAAATATCTTTTTCCTTCCGCTATTCAAAAGAGCATAAATTATATCCTTAGCAAACAACTTAATTTTAAGCAAATGACTCTTGTTTCAACAACATTTTTCTTCACACAAAAGCGCATCAACTGGAATTTCAGTTTGTTTTAGTGCTGTCTCAGTTTTAGTTGCATATCTGTCTGTTGCCTAATAATTTCATATTGAACACCTCGGTCTACATGTTCCACTAAAGACTTCGTAGGTGAGGTTAAAAGGTCTAGCTTAAAACTTGAAGTTTATGGTCAGAGCCGATCTCGTCATAATGATTCTTAAAAAGAGAGAGATGAGGAGAAAGCAAAAAAGGCCAAATCACATGGTCCAGCCATCTGGTATGTACCGAGGAGTCACTCACCCAGGTGTGCGAATCGACAGGGAGTCCCGCTACATCTGCCAAGCAGTAACTGTATTCGCTACACCTCCTTAAGCTCCCTACCAAATTCCACGGCGGGATGGGCATTAAAATCTCCGAGGGCAATAACATGGCTATTAACATGTTCTTTTAAGAACAATTCACCTTCCCTAAAATAAGCGCGTAATCCTCGATTTTTAACCCATAATAAGGCATATACCCAGAAGGGGGTAATGCCGCCAGCACACCTCATGCGGTGCACTGTAGGCAGTACTTTAAAGGTTCTTTGCAGCGTCCTTTCGGCCCCTAGCTGCACCCCATTTCATTGCTTTTAATGTGTCGCCGAACATAATGTCCTTTCTTCCATTTTGCCTCCCACCCTCTCCTAACAACTGTCTCATGGTGCAACTGCGAGGATTTTCTCCTGTTACACCTTTCAAACCCTTTTACTCTTAATTTCCCTTTCAGCGCTGAATGACCTCATAGGTCCAAGTGCTTGGCCTTTGATCTAAATTTTTATATTCCAACAAGCCATATAACAGTTGACTCACCTAAAACTGTTATCACTTATGTTGATGTCTTGTCGTACCATCTCTTTACAACTATTCCTTTCGGCCAGTTTTCAGATTAAAAGACATTTGATTTTTTTTTTTTTTTTGTAAATCACCTATAGCAATTTTATATATGATAAATAATTATCGTGCTTTACTTGAAGCTTTTCACATGTTACTTTGTCAGAACCTGACAGATTTACATTATGTATTCTAAATTCTTCTTCTGCTACTGAGGCCCGAAGCCTTGAGACAAAAAGTGGCAAACTGATCGTTGGTTCAGCTGCCAATAGCCCAGTGCCCTCATTCGTTCCAATAATTATACCTTTCCTTGTCCGACTTCTTGGACCACCTTGTTGAACATGCAAAACATTTTCCTTCCTCAGATGTCTCTTTTGCTTCCTTTTCTGCCAACGTTGAGTTTAGAATCCATTTGCCTTACCTTCACCTTCCTCACTTATTTCTTCAGATGAGGAGAGGGCATCAGAGTCGCCATGTTCAAAAGTATCATGAGGGCCTGATGAAAGAAATATTGAGGAGCTTTTCCTTTACAGCTTCGGCAAAGCTCCTCCCACCTAGTGGTTTGAATTGGTTTAAGAGACGTCCCTGCATATCGATGACCTCTTTTTCGGACTTTCCTTTCTTTTCCTGATAATTACCTGGTTTCCCCACCGCCACACGCTCCTCCCCCTCTCTCTCTCTCTCTCTCTCTCTCTCTCTCTCTCTCCATACGCTCATTAAGTCTCATACTGGATGAAGATAAGAGTCTCACCTCTGACCGAAGCGAACTGAAGAGCTTCATCACTGCTGCTATGTCTAAGTGGTCCAATATAGGTGGTACTTGAGTGCATTTACTAATACAAAACGTAACACCTTTCGGTGCTGGTTTTGACAAATAAAACCCATCATTTGATGAATACTGTTTTCTTTTTTCTTGGTGCCTCTGTACCCCCTTTTCTCCTCCGGGCATCCATATTTACTAAAGGGGAGTGTCACAGCCAGGTCAACTTCCTCTTCACTGAAGACGTCTGCACATGCGCTAAGCAGGTCCTCATGGTTCATACAGTCAACTTTGTTGAACAAAAAGAAAATTAGTCCATTATCAACATACTCAATGCGAGTTACGAAGCAGCCAACGCATCCCTCAGACATTTAAATTCACAGAGAAATTACAATTGACAGTTCATCCTTCTAGCCTTGCAGTGATTAATTTGCAGTTTTCTTTATGTAAACAAACAGTTGCCATTTCAACCCAGAAGAAATGTTCACAAAAGGTTATGAGCGCGTGCGCTTCAACTGAATCTGCCTGCCAAAAACTATGTTCAGTTGTGCAACATTTAGATTTTTTTAGAGCCACCATCGCACCACATCAGTCACTGGACACTCAAAAGCCACAATTAAGCGTCGGGAGTACAATATTATGTCTATAAAGCATAAACATGGCAATATTCTCAGAGCAAACACAGTTTACAGTCTTTCGTCTTCTTATATGTAGATCTTCGATGAAGAATACAAACTTCTGTCTTTCATTTATTGCTTTCCGTCACGACAGCTGTTTCACCACACTAAGGCATTATCAAGTGACCACGGGCTTACAATTTCGATTTACAATAATTTTCTCTGCATGCGGATGAAAAAGTAGACCTGAGAGATGACTGGTCCCGGGATTAAGGGGATGAACCACTTTTATCGTCGAAAACTTTAGTTGCGACTTGCATATGTGGAAAGAATATCCTAATTAAAAAACAATATCTTTAGAATCTGCCAAATAGTTGTGTATGAAATTTATAAGTTCATGTGTGAGAGAACTCATAAAGATGATAAAGTAAGACAAAGGATATATTTAATGTATAATAAATGCTATGGTGTATATATCATATTTACAAATATTATGTGTCTGTTTATAAAAAAAGAAGCCTATTTTGCAAATATCAACCACTAGATAACGTTCGTGTTGGTCAAGGCCTCAGGGACATGTGAGTTGTCACTTGTGCTTCCCTGGGTGCTTTGCATTTTTTCATTGAAGCAATGTGTCTAGCGTTCGGGGCCGCGATGTCTGGTCTTCATTTGCTCGCGCATTCCTCCTGCTGGAAGAGAGGATGTGATCCGACTCTTGCTGGATATTAAGAGTCGGTTTTCGAATGGCGATGCTTACTGCCTCTGCTTTTAAAAGACGGCCATAGTTACTTTCTTTGTGGATGACCTGGGCGCCTTCAATTTATTCTTGTAGAGATGGCTTCTTATCATGTGTATCAATAAAATGCTGGTTTATGACCCCTTGGCTTCTGTGGGCCAGCATTCGCCTCCAAAGGGTCGTATAGTGTGTCTGATGTAGATTTTGTTGTGAGATTTACTCATCTCCTCCAGGCATATGAATTTATATACCACATTCGTACACATCTCCTTCGGTCTCACAGGAACGGTGTTGTTTTTCATTATAGGGGTGGCTGCTAAATTTGGTTTACTATATAGCCCGAGGTTAATTTTCTTGTAAGGGACCCTAGGCGTTGCGCCTCTATCAATGATTACTGGTTGGGTGCTGCATTCCCTATACGCAGACCCATAATGCAGGCTATGATAAATAACCAGGTTCTGCTCTGCCGTCGTTGTGATCGGTTGGTAGAATTCGTCATTTTTTTTTTTTAATTGTGGTTTCGATAATGCAATCTGTGTACCCGTTGGCTGTTAATAATTTACCGACAAATTCTGTCTAATTCGTTATTTTGATCTCTCCAAGAAGTGCAGTGAGTGAGTGAGTGCTCTTTAGACTAAGCACTCACTACTGACTTTTGTAGGCATCTGGGCACTCCCCGGGCATGCAAACAACAACCAGAATTCACTGCTATTGTAATTACCGTAGTTTTAAATTGTCCTTCTTGTTGCTTAACTAGGACATCCAAGAAAAACAATGTTTTCTGCTGGCTGTGCTCTCTGGTGAAATTAAAGCACCGAGTTTCTTTTTAGTGCATCCACTATTTTCCTGGCGTCATCAGCTTCTTCTGTTGTAATGAAGATACCATCAATGTACCTCCTATAGGTCTTCGGCTCACGGTGTTCACGGAAGGTCCTCTCTTCGACGGTAGCCACATACATGTTTGCGAAAAGGACCACCAGTGAAGATCCCATGGCCACTCCATCCACTTACCCTCGATGGGAGAGGAAAGCCCCGGGGCTTCCGTAGTACATGCCTTTAACATATCATGGAGGATATCCTTAGGCATGGGAAGCGATTCTTTTTCAGACCTATACACAAGATCAAGGGTGATGTTGATTGTTACTTTGACAGGAACGTTAGTAAATAGGCTTTCCACGTCGGGTGAGGCGATGTCATCATCAGGTCCTTTTGCACGCAGAAGGTCAGTGAATACACAGCAGTTATATACGGCACCAAAATATTATTTAAGACCTTTGCTATCCTGTAGGTTGGGATGCCATTTGAGAGATGATGGGCCTGAGAGGGCTGCCGGTCCTTTGGGCTTTTGCTGTCCTGCAGCAGTAGCCTGGCCCATAGTCGCCCATTGCACTAAGAGATTTTATAGTCTCGTTGGTTGACATCTTCCTGAGTAGGGTCTTCTGTCAACCATTGGAACTTGGAAGGGTCTTGGAGGAGCCTATCCATTTTTTTCAAAATATTCGATATTTTTCTTATTTTTTCTTCGTTTCATATCTGATTCAATATCATTCGGGAATAACTTGCACATACTGTACACACAAGGAGAATTATAAGTGATGAGTGCTTCGTGACCAGTGAGACTCGAACTGTCGCCACGTTGGGAAACAACGAAAGGGAAATGGCTGTGACAACTGAGCCATCAAGATGGCTCCATGGAGCCAGAGTCATTTTAATTTTGTTGCTTCCCAACCTGGTGACATTTCGAATCCCACTGGCCACGAAGCACTGATCACTCTTAGGTGTAAGTTAATCCTGATGTATTGTTTATTTGATGTTGGAATAAATTTGTGGCTTAGTATTTGTACGTATATATATATATATATATATATATATATATATATATATATATATATATATATATATATATATATATATATATATATATATATATATATATATATATATATATATATATATATATATATATATATATATATATATACATATACATATATATATATATATATATATATATATATATATATATATATATATATATATACACACATATATTTGTATACACACACACACACACACACACACACATATATATATATATATATATATATATATATATATATATATATATATATATATATATATATATATATATATATATATATATATATATATATATATATATGTATATATATATATATATATATATATATATATATATATATATATATATATATATATATATATATATATATATATATATATTTACTTTCAACAATCGTTATGGAGTGCCATATTCATTCTTAAGTTCTAATGTGTTTTCCATCTTCTTGCATTTATTATCTTCTGCCGAAAGCTGCTTCAGCGATTCATATATATTTTGGGAGCAGTTTTCTCCACATTAATCATCTCTGAGGGCAGAATTGTTTCAGTTGCATCTATTAGTCATGTTGTTGGACTTTTCCCGATTCTCAGGGGTCAAAGTTAGTTGAAAAATACTGATAAGCTGAATTCCGGCATTTTACTGGAAGAACAAAGAAATGCGTCCGGTAAACTTATTCAGTTGCTTTGCTGGATCGAAAGCGACTTATTTTTGTTAAAACAATTCATTCTGTTGTCGGAATGATTGTTTTTTATTTATCTATTTTTACTTAGCCTTGTTCACTTCTTTTCGTTTTTTGTTTTTGTTTGGCTGCAAGGAATGATTTCTGATAAATCTAAATTTCGTCCTTTCTGGGGTTTGAAAATAAATTTTTTTATTTGTTAATACTATTTTTTCATTGCACGAAAGATTCGGGGTTACAGTGATCTAAATAAATTTCTTTTGAAATCGGTTATACACACATACACACACACACACACACACACACACATATATATATATATATATATATATATATATATATATATATATATATATATATATATATACACACACACACACACACACACACACACACACATATATATATATATATATATATATATATATATATATATATATATATATATATATATATATATATATATATAAGAAGCAATGCCATGAAAGAGCCATAACTTTCACCTTATTTGCTGCTTTCCAAATCTTACAAGAGTTTTGAAGTTTTGCACAGCTAAAGGTTTGATGACCTATGCAGTACTATTAGCAAAGTTAATTGAAAGTTGGGGCTTTTTGGACTTCATGGGCGAAATGGAATCTTTCTTTATGAAATAAATACTCATATTTCCTATAAAATATATCAATAGCTTTCTCTCATTTCTTTATTTGGACAAATCCCCAATTCTCATACATTTGGCAAACAGGGGTTGCAAGATCTGAACAGTCCTATTTAATGTTTCGAATTTGTGGAAGCGTAGTTAAAATCTCTCTCTCTCTCTCTCTCTCTCTCTCTCTCTCTCTCTCTCTCTCTCTCACGATATCCAGATTCAAAGGTAAAAGGCAATCTGAAATTTTAAGCGAATGGTGAAAGCATTGATCATAGATAAGATCCAAACAATTCACAACTGCAATGTCACGCGCAAATACTGAGTAAAAAAAATCGAGAGAAGAAAAGAAAATCAATAGAAGTGCGTGACAGGAACGGAAATAAGAAACTGGAGAGTGATAAAGAAGTGATTAAAATTCAGTACGTCGACCAAATTTCTTCAAAAGAAAAAATGAATTCCAGAATCAGGATTTTGTTCAGTCCCCAGATGAAGCAGCAGAGTCAGAGATGCAAGGAGCCTACTTTTAAGTGAAAAGAAGTTCTATTATTTGGGTGAATGAAATCTGCTCATCAGTCATATATTTATAAATGGACGTCCAAAGTTTGTCGCAACTATAAATACTTTCAGTAAACAATAATCTATTATTGTGCACTAGTGAACGTAAAACCTCTATAAATCCTCAAGTGGAAAGTATTTAACATCTTTTAATTAGTACCTTTAAAGATAAGAACAGTCCTACACTTAATACCAGCTTCACCCTGACAAAGATACGTTTTTGATAATAAATGCCAAAGGAAATTAAATAATATCCTACATTTTTTAAGCCAATAAGGATGTTAAAAATCCATTTATTAGTATTTTCCAAAAGAGATACAAAAATGTGATGCTAATATTTTTCGGAGGACAGCAAAACGACATAATTGCTAATAAGAGCAATAATTATTTCTTTTGGAAAATACTAACAAAGGGATTTTCGACATCCTTATTGGTTTAAAAAATGTAGAGGTATTATCTAATTTCCTTTGGCATTTATTATTAAAAACGTATCTTTGTCAGGGTGAACCTGGTATTAAGTCTAGGACTGTTTTCATCTTTAAAGATACTAATTAAAAGATTTATTGAGGTTTTATGTTTTCTGGTGCGCAATAATAGATTATTGTTTACTGAAAGTATTTATAATTGCGACAAACTTTGGACGTCCATTTATAAATATATGACTGAGGAGCAGGTGTATTTAATTCTGTGGCGTATATAGAAAAGAGACTTCCTTGAATTTCCACTGACAATAAGAAATCTGTTTTTAGTGAAACTGCATCTCTGTCAGAGTTGATCTAGTGATTTAGCGAATTGTTTAGACGTTCCCTACAAGACCTCTGTTGGGCCTTTTTTGTCATAAAACACCCGGAGTAGAACGAATTTATTTAATTTCCTTCTTCTGTTAGTTATTTTGTTATATGAACAATGCGTATTCTAGCGCTGCAAACCTTTTAATGTATCATGATTATATTTTAGCTTAATTTCCAGAATTTTATTGAAGGGAATTGTGGAAGTACTGAATCGCACTTGGGATGCATTAACTGAAGCTTGTTTAGAGTTCATTGTAATTCGATGGGTTGTTCTCTTCGTGAGATTCAATGCATTACGATTATGGCAATTACGTCAGAATTTACATACCGTAAGTGATTATTGTAAGATAATTTTAATGTTAATAAATGTCACTTTTACATGTTTTTTTATGCGACAGATTTTTATGGTCTCTGAGTGACGTCAGAACTCGAGTAGTTCAGTTATTTAAACTCAGAGTGCAACAAATACCGTCTACTCAGCCTGACTGAGACATTTCCCCAGCACTGAGAGAGTCTGCAGGATCCCAACAACTTGTAACTTTCTGCTTGGCTGGAATAAATACTCTCTGATGAGACACAATCATAGATGGGATCTTCCAGATGCCGGGGAGTAGGGAGCGGAAGAGGAGAAGGAGGAGGTAAGAGAGAGAGAGAGAGAGAGAGAGAGAGAGAGAGATGGAATAAAAAAAAAAAAACATACTGGGTCGTAGATTCAGTTGAAAATACGTCGAGCAGAGAAAAGGACCGGATTCGGTGTATGAACTCCATTATCTGGAACCGATTTGAAACGTAATAAGTAACAGATTATGACAGAGAATCTCGACATCTTTTCCTAGCGAATGCTTTGTTGCTACACACGGAACCACAGATTAGGACCACTTACAGGTAACCGCCATTCATTTCTCCGGGAGAAAAGATTCATAGCTGATCGAAATTTCAGGCTGATGTCTTCATTTCTTTTAACAAAGAAGTAAATATCGTAATGAGGCACTAGAAGTTTTTTTTCACAAAGCAGAGCTCGTTTTCGTAGGTCATCTGTTAACGTTATCTTTGTTCCAATTCTTCTTCCTCTTCTTCCCCTTTAGTTTTCTGTAAAAGAAAACTACTGAGATGGCCTTTTGTCTATCCATCCGCACTTTTTCTGTCCGCCCTCAGATTTTGAAAACTACTGAGGATAAAGGGCTGCAAATGGTATGTTGATCATTCACCCTCCAATCATCAAACATACCAAATTGCAACCCTCCAGCCTCAGTAGTTTTTATTTTATTTAAGGTTATAATTAGAAATGATCGTGCGTCTGGCACCACTTTAGGTGCCAATAACACAGGCCACCACCGGGCCGTGTCTGAAAGTTTCATGGGCCACGACTGAGAGTTTCATACAGCATTATAAACTGTACAGAAAACTCGATTGCGCCGAAGAATCTTCGGCACATTTTTTACTTGTTTATTGATGAGTCATATAATTTCACATTATTAAAAAGTGTATCATAAAGGATTTAAATATATAATTTTTGTAGCAACATTCTGTAGGAATTACATCCAAATGTTCTCGGAATTATATAACAACCAGTCACAGCGTGCACCAACACGAAAAGCCCATCAGGAGCTAATCGAACCGGCCAGCACTCAGTGCATCCTTGTCCTTAGGTACTCTCGTGCTTCTTGGATGGCAAGGCCTTTCCTTTCCAATGCCTCCTTGACATTTCATTTGCATTGTCACAGAGGCTGTACTATTTTTATTATTTTGATATATAACATCAGATGCTCGTAAAGAGAGAGAGAGAGAGAGAGAGAGAGAGAGAGAGAGAGAGAGAGAGAGAGAGAGAGAGAGAGAGAGAGAGAATGTCTTTGCTTATATGCGCTTAGATTGTAACAATAAACATCTATTTTATATCAGTTTCACGTAAATTCTAAATCCATTGACGAACATTTACAGTCATCCAGACAGTGGATTGAATTATGCCTGGTAATCCAATTGACTGGAAAAGCCACCCATACAAAAACTGTCGTTTTTCATAGGGTGGTGTGCGACAGGAATTTTCGTAAACAACTGACCCACCGGGACAAATTAAATTTGACACGGGAAAAACACCAACAGTAAATTCATAGATTTCACGAGAATCCTTCGCATCTGATTTTTATTTCAAAACTGGTTTACTTCTCCTGTTTTGCTCCTCTGGACTTACAATCGTCCGGAATAGTACTCAGTTATTTTGTTTTGCTTTGATTTCTGTCCTTCACATATTTGCGCTTATGCTCTAATACTCAGGAGTTTTACTAAACGACTGTGACTTTCATTTTAACTATATATTGCTTGGCGGGATTTACTTATGACTTGGTTATTAATCAGCGTAAATTATCTCAAATTACAGAGTCAAGAGAGAGAGAGAGAGAGAGAGAGAGAGAGAGAGAGAGAGAGAGCAGCAAGTCGAGGTCACTCAAGTGTGCGGTTTCTCATCGTCATGTTCACCACCATTAGAAAATACAGCACACCCCTTGGTAACTGTGTCCTTGCTAGACGATCGTAGGCCGAATAAATATTCCTCGAACGTGGGCAAAAAAGAAGAAAAATTGACAGGGCAACCACATAATAGAGAAAATATTATGAACCGAAATTCTGAGTGGCACCATAAGGATACAAGAGAAACGTGGACTTTGTAAAGTAGTTTTCAGTAACGAGTAAGGGTGTCTTATTTCTTTATTGTCGCAGATGTCGGTAAAACTCCTTATGAATAAGTATAGTTGCGTAGGATACGGGGCCGTCGTGGTCGTAATTTTGGGAATTCAATGAATGCCTTTAATTTGATATTCTGTTGGCTGTATTCCATTTCTTCGGCCAGCATCTTCCTCAATAAGGAATGTCTAATTAATTATGTTTTACACACACATACACACACACACACACACACACACACACACACACACACATATATATATATATATATATATATATATATATATATATATATATATATATATATATATATATATATATATATATATATATATATATATTTGTTGTGTATGTGTGTGAGATATAGTTTTCATTAATTTCGTTCATCGATTTTCATTTTTTCTTACAGAAAACACATAATCTCAGTAAATTGCTCTAGAATACAATGCAAATTATATCATATAATCTGCAAAACAAAAACGCCCAGATACTTAAAAGTTGTCTGTGTAATCATTTTAGATGACTTCGTTCATAGAGATCTAAAAGATGTGTATGGATATCTCGGTTTAGTACTGTTTATCAGAACGGCAATATTTACTCGGTTTCCGTTATAAACAGGCTCATCATTGCATCACCATATAGGTAATGATAATTTATTTAATTTTTACACATTTATATTTATATTTCACGGTGTTAAAGGTCAGCTGGAATTAATGGCAGTAAATGATGTGCCAGCTAGAGTAGGTTGACCAAATCTATTTAAATTCGCAAGAGCGTTCTTTATGATGTGCAGAGAAGCAGGAAAACACAAGTAACTGGATGTTTCTTGACGTTGCCATAGTTTCTCTCCTCTCTCTCTCTCTCTCTCTCTCTCTCTCTCTCTCTCTTGCTCCATTGCTAAAACATACTATACAAATATAGTATCGCTCACTCTCTAAAAAGAAAAAAATAATAAAATGAGTAGCTCTACATATAGGCCTAGGCTTCACAACAGCACCTCTCTCTCTCTCTCTCTCTCTCTCTCTCTCTCTCTCTCTCTCTCTCTCTCTATTATAAAACATACTATACAAGTATATTGGCTCAATCTCTAAATAAAAATAAAATAATGAAATGAGTAGCTCTGCATATAGCCTAGGCTTACACAACAGCAACTCTCTTGGACTCTCTCTCTCTCTCTCTCTTCTCTCTCTCAGAGAGAACACTGCATTCGTTCCTTTTATTGTTCCCCCATGTTTTTCGTTGGAATTGCTCAAATTTAACTCTTGAAACATTATGGAAGATCGCGTTTCCGATTACAAAGCATTCCGTTCATTGAGGTGTCATAAATTCATTTGCCTTTAGTTGGTTATGTCGAAAAATTTTTATTTTGCTCAGAACTGAAGCAAATTACAACTTAACACTTACTGTAAAACTTACTACTGCATTTAAGTTTCAATGATTTTAAAAGATATGTTTGAAAGTTATAGGAACGTCAATAAAAAGCAAACACATTAAGACTGAAGCTCCTCCCCCTTCTAAAGTTGCCAGATGCCGTATTAATTAACACTATATATCCGAAGATTAAAACTGTATCTTCACTTCCTTGTCAGTGTACATATCCAAAAGTTTGCTTAAGATACTAAATTAATTCACTGGCTTAAAATTTTTCCTTTGTACATTTTAGATTATTTTCTGTATGTATATATATATATATATATATATATATATATGATATGGTATATATATATATATATATATATATGTATAATTTTAAAGATATATATATTTTTATATATATATAAAATATATATTATATATATATATATATATATATATAGAATATATATATATATGAATATATATATATATATATATATAACACTTTATAAAATATATATATATATATATAAAGTCATAGTCCTATATGTAAAAGCACCATATATATAATATATTATATACATCATTTTCTGAAATATCATCCCTTTTCTTCTCAGGGCAGAAACATTACTCCATTGTCAGAGGTGAAGCTGCGAGCCTTTCTGCCGTAACCCATGTATGTTTTACCTGTAAAGGATTACGTTCCTACGGTGTCTATCTTTACTTTAAGGGCACCTGTTCAAGCACTAATCAGACCCAAATATTGATTAAATAGTACATAACTGTGAGTGTGTAAGGTAAAATATGCCCCTTTTTGGACCACACAAGAACGTTTCCTCACGCACAGAGAGAGAGGACACACACTCAGATTTTCCATTATATTTAGAATCCTCCTTAATGCTTTCAAACACAAACTGAATGGAGTCTAAATAGTAATGAAGCTGACAAAGCCTTCCTTATCGGTCTTTCAGAGATACTTATCACGGCTGAAGCAAATATTAATCACTTGGTGAAAATCTTAATATTTTTTTAAAAGATCCTGCATGAAAGAGGGAACTGAATAACACTACGGAAGCTAAGGGCAAAGTAAGATAATAATTAATCTATTTCAGTTTACATCAACAAAAACAGATTATGCAGAACGCACAGTAGTGAAAGTTTTCATTGTTATAAATGGCAATTATAATAGATTAATAGTAACTGAATGGTCGTGTTAATATACATCTAATGTGCATAATTTTTAAAGAAGGATATTTTTTCCAAATAAAAAATCCTCGTAGAGTTTTTCATAGAGAAATCATCAGATGAAACAATATATTTTGCGAACACTTTATAAAAACTATGTATACAAACGAAAGTCAGCAGTCCTCATGTAAAAGCACCAGTGCGAATATCTTATTACATCATTTTCTGAAAGCATCCTTAATCTTGGGCAGAAACTCGCCATTGCGGTTCAGAGGTGTGACGAGATTTTAGTGCCATGTCAATGGGCACATCAGATCTATGTTCATTTCAGTGCACCAGGAAGAATGCGCTAAGCATCACGCATACAAGATGAGTTCTTCCAAAATTGTCATCTCGACTTCCGGGCATCGTAGACGCACCATTTGGATGCTGCATGGCGGCTGTCTCCTCATCTCCTGAAACCCACAAGTTGAGAAGGTGTTTAGAGGAAAAGTAAATCTATAATTAAAATCAATTTGTTCAGAACTTTAGAGGTAAGCTAAGACACAGTTGACAATAAATGGCTTACATACTTAACCATAAAAACTGTATGGAATCTAGCATAGTTATTTATTCAAAAAAACATTACAAGCTCTACAGGACTAAAAGTCCTCATTGTCTATGGACAATGAGGACTGTTAGTCCTGGAAGATTGTAATTATTTTGAATAAGTAACTGCTAGATACCATACAGTTTCAATGAGGTCCTGTTAGTAACTGTATTAATGCACAGAACAATTGTGTAAGTGATAAAGTTAACATACATACACACACACACACACGCACACACACATATATATGTGTGTGT
Organism: Macrobrachium rosenbergii; assembly: GCF_040412425.1. Classification (NCBI taxonomy): domain Eukaryota; kingdom Metazoa; phylum Arthropoda; class Malacostraca; order Decapoda; family Palaemonidae; genus Macrobrachium; species Macrobrachium rosenbergii. The sequence goes on along the minus strand of NC_089763.1, from coordinate 6,132,374 downwards.
GTGTGTGTGTGTGTGTCTATCTGTTTGCATCAGTGTGTGAGCATCGATGCCTCCAGCGCCGCGTGACGCAAGGGGCTCTGTGAAATTCCGCCAATTTTTCAGGTGATTTGTCTTCCACAACCTCCACTTATCTCCGGCCTCTTTCTCTTAGTTGTTATCCCAGTAGTACGTCTGGGTTTTCCAACTCTTCTAGCACCTACAAGTACCAGGCTGACACTTTCATGTACTATTATCCCTTTCATCTTTGTTTCATCAACATTTGGATCTTTTATTATTTCCCTTCAGATTTCTTTTTTCATTGCATCTTGTCATCTGACTCACATATCTATTTATAGCTTTATTTTCAAATCGACAAAACATTAGATATTGCCTCTGTGTCATACTATGATTCCTGTCCGTACAGCAACAGATCGCATTAGATTTATGTATAATTTTATTTTGTGAGTAATTTCAGTGTATTTGATTCTCAAACATGTTTCAGCCAGCCCATTGTTTTATTTACCTTTTTATGAAAAGATAAACAAACCAGTCAGAAATTTGTAAATTAATAATTATATATATATATATATATATATATATATATATATATATATATATATATATATATATATATATATATATATATATATATATATATATATATCAGCCTGCCCATTGTTATATTTGTTTTTTATGAAAAGATTAACAAACCAGTCAGAAATTTGTAAATGAATAATCAATAATATATATATATGTATATGTATATATATATATATATATATATATATATATATATATATATATATATATATATATATATATATATATATATATATATATATAAAGATATTGAGAGAGTGAGAGGAGTACACACCTATTAGGACATGAAGCGTGAGATTGACGGGATCTGTACAGGTGCTGGTACAAGTGTACACCCCAGAATGAGCTGAAGGAGGCCTTAGGTCGTATGAGAGTCGCCGTGGCTATCGGAAGCCCGACAGGCGTCGGCGCTCCTGTGGTAGTCGGAGGAGACGGAGACGTTGACGCCGCCGTTGACTGTGACGTATTTTCGGACCGTGGGAGGTATGGGTACTTGAAGAGCGAGGATTTCGTGGGAGCGTGATGTTCGACGTCCTCCTTTGGGCTGGAGTGACTCTCTGGAAGGAGCGTGGCCGAAGCAGTCACTGACGGCTGTGCTGAAGTTGCCTGGACGCGCCCTTCTTCGATCTCAGTGCCCTCTTGCAGCTGCCGAAGGAAATGATTGCATATGAAATTTCTTAGAGCGATTTTCAACATTATGAAGGTGGTGGCCATTAACTCTATACAGAAATTCATGCGAGGGAACTGGTTTTCTCTCATTATAAAGGTGCTGGCCTGAGTATACGTGTGAAGTCAAACCTAGTATCACACTTGATTACCCAAATTCTTGTATGTTATCAATTTGACTACGCTACTAAAAGTGACCACTGATCGAGCAAATGTAGACCTACTTTGAACTGTTGGGATCAGTGACTAGCGTTTAGTAATTAGAGAAAGGTATTTGTACCTCTGCTTATATGGCTGTCAAGATCAGAAACTGCACCAAAACCGATATGAACCTACCCTCGACTTGATGACACAAATGCTGAAAGGAAGGAATACTACTTAACATAATTATCAGAACACACAAACACGTTTATAACAGCCGCCTGGAATTCTTGTCACACTGCCTTCTTGTATACATTTATATATTTTCCATCATCGTCTTTTTATTTTTAGAAGGGGTTCCCTGGAAATATTCTGAAATATATAGTACACACGCACAGAGAGAGAGAGAGAGAGAGAGAGAGAGAACCCAGGTGAATCCTTAATATCCGTTCAGGTACAATCTAGCTTCCCTTCCAGATATTTTTTTTCAAAGTACCACTATTCTCGTTTTGAAGAGAAGAATTTCATATTCTCTAACACGGATGGGCAAAGAATGTCCATATCTTTTCCGTGTTTAATTTCTTTCGTATGAGCAGCGTCTTTGTTCTTTGTAACAAAAGTGATTAACTTTATACCGTAATATCCGTTATCCATAGCGGATAGAATACAGGTAGCCGAACGTATGACGGAAGTTACAAATCATAAGAATTTTGAGTTCTACAGGGACAAATCGGATGTTTTTCCTTTGGGTAATATGACAAATTTTAGTTAAAAGTGTATTGTTAATGTACATTTCAGTGTCGACTATGAAAATGGAATAGAGTGCTGCTCATATGGATAAAATCGGGTATAAACATTGTAGACTGATATATTTATTTTTTTATTTTCTATAAAAGAAGGGTATTGATATGGCTTTGTCCGTCCGCACTTTTTCTGTCCGTCCTCAGATCTTAAAAGCTACTGAGGCCAGAGGGCTTCAAATTGCTATGTTGATTAGCCACCCTCAGTAGCTTTTATTTTATTTAAGGTTAAAGTTAGCTATAATCGTGCGGCTGGCAACGATATAGTACAGGCCACCACCGGCCCGTGGTTAAAGTTTCATGGGGCGCGGTTCATGCAGCATTATACTGAGACCTCCGAAAGATAGATCTGTTTTCTGTGGCCTTGATTATATGCTGTACAGAAAACCCGACTGCGCCGAAGAAACTTCGGCTCATTATTTACTTGTTTTATCATGTAATCACTCAGTTCCTAGCAATCCAAATAATTCTCCGCACTCCTAAAATCTTTGGCTAACAATGTGGTCAACACAACAGCTCATTAGTCATTGGGCTGCTTCAGTCATTAAAATCTAAATATTTCCACCGCCCAGTCCCCAGACTTCATCTTTGGTTTTGGGTTAGCAATGAAAAGATGATTAACTCTCGGTTTAAGATCCACTCTCCATTATTCGCTAAGTATTCCGATGCACATCCATAAGGAGCTGTACCTTGTGGCCCTTGTACCATGCAGGCGAGGCCGGGTAAGGGCATCCGAACACCTCACAGACGAGGACGACGCGACTCCCAACTTTCAAGTACACATCCGTCCCGGGCCGGACGCTGGCCACAGCCTCTGCAAATGCATCAAGGAATTCGAGGGTCAGAGAAAAACAGCACCCGGACCAAACTGGAAAGTATAACAGGATAATGTGCTGTTTAAACACATAAAAAAAAAAAGCGGTTGATGTAAAATACGGCGTGAAGTAAAAAAATAATTGTTCCGTTGAGTAACAAAGATGTTTGGAGAGACATTAATTAGGATTAGCGCTGAGTCATATGGAAAAATGATATATGGAAAACAGGAAAATGTATCTGCGTCAAGTGCAACGGAAATCAAAGGCTGTTTTTATACTATTCATTTTGCTCATTCGAATGGCGGTTAAAGTTATTTTTAGAGTTTGCAGTGTTCTCTGAAAATGAGACATTCTCTCCTGAAGTTGGCTGGCATTACAGAATAAGCATTGCTTTTTGAGAAATATGCCTCACCCTTTTGTTAAACATGAAGCCTTCACTCAGAAATAATTGGCTTTATTCCAAGAATGAACAATTCCAGAAAATTCGCTCTTCTTTAAAAAAATGACAAAACTTGGAAATAAAACTTTCGCTTTGGATCGCATAGTTTTTGAAAAAGTAATATTTTCTCGTTGAGAAAATAAATCCTTTGTAATTTACCTGGTTGATGAAATTTGCTCCAGTTGCTTTATTTCGTTTGAAAATATTTACTACCGATGATATAGTCAATATGTTTTCAGCTAATGCAAAGTGAACACATTCAATTTTAATGCAGAATTATACCTTAAGATTGGATTCAATAGCCAGAAAATAAACTGTATAAAAATGCGTATAGAACATGCAGGCCTCCTGGACGGTTTTCACTGGGTATCATAACCACTTTCGGCTGTATTTAACAAGATCGGAAATGAAGTGCTATCACATTTAGGCTAAAAATAGTGAAATTTGTTGTTGCATTTGTTGCATAAAACCTTGATTAGACTTTAGCTGTACCTGACATACCTGTAACCAGGAGGGTGACAGAAGTTGACATTGGTGGGCTGACTGATACCTGGCACAGGTAAGTACCAGCATCGGATGGCTGGGCGTGATGAAGTCTCAGCGTCCACCTGTCTCCTCCCCCCGGATTCACTGCCACAAATCTAAAAGGAGCCGAAATTTTGCCCATAGTTACAAGCTCTTCAACTTTATATATACATACATACACACACATTCATACAAAAATATATAAAACACACACATATATATACATATATATATATATATATATATATATATATATATATATATATATATATATATATATATATATATATATATATATATATATATATGTGTGTGTGTATGTATGTATGTGTGTGTGTGTGTGTGTGTGTGTGTGTGTATACATGGCTAATACATGCATTAGGCAGGGCTTTTTGATCCGATTGTCAAACCTGCAAATTTCAAGCATCAGGAACCGAGAGCCTGACTCCTGGAGAAGGGAATTATTAGGACTGATAAAACAATAACAGTACTAAGAGTCATTAAGAAGTCGTTGCTGTAATTGCGACTGGCGAAACCAGTATCACTAACCAAAGGCACAGACAAAAGATAAAGAATGATTGCAACACAATATTGAAGTCCTTATTGAAAATGTATAAAATCAGCCAGAGTCCTGCGAGACACATTGCAAGACAATTTCAGTTATCTTCAAAAAGCGCTGCAGATCGGTCTCAGATTTTATTCCAGAATGTTATTGCCTGAAAATCCCCTTTTACCTGTTATCAGACGTGTAGGTTGTTTCACCAGCTGTCAGCAAATGGATGTCACGAGCTCGAACCCAGGATACCTGGCAAAGATTCACAGAGTTTTGTATGCTAATTCAAATAATATCAAAGTATTTTCAAGGCACAGTCCAAATTTGTTAAGAAGAATAACATTCCATCGCAAACATCGTATGAACGTAAAAACATAATAGAAGAATCAGTAATTTGTTATGAAGATTATATCAAACAAATATTAAATTAATGAAGAATGTTAGATTAAAACATTGATAAAAATTATAAAAAAAAATTGTAAGATATATCATAAAAGGGTCGTGAAAATCGCATTTATGGCAAAAGGAATTTATGGTCAGTTCACTGTGATCAAAACATAACGGGTGAAATGAATACTGATTAACAAATAAACATATGATCAAAGCAGGCATAGTTGAGAAAGGCTTCATTGAAAGAACTTTTTGTATCAATTACGTGAAATAAAATTAGATAATTTTGGTATACGAAATAAAGAGCACAAACATAAACAATATAACCAAGTTAGCTATAAAAAAGGTCTCCTTATGGAACGTAGTAGAAGAGGAATTTCTAACCGTATAGTTATGGAGGTTCTTCACAATACAGGTAAGGTAGGCGGTCTGTCCAATAGGCGCATGCGCGTGAGCGTACTGAGAAGTATTGACAAAGGACGGGCCAACCAGAGTTGAGTATTGGACACTCTGACGCTTGTGTGCTGGTAGTTCCTCTTCTCCTGTAATGAAATAATTGAAGACGTGGATAAATCGATGTCAGTGGAATCAGAAGGAATAAGGGATGCAAAATATTTAGTCAGAATACCAGAATATTTTTCTTGGAATCAATGCAATATAGGAGACTTAATTACTACAATTCATGTTATGACACAAAATCACTACACTAAATTATTTGAGTCTAAGCGATGTTTCAAGAATCAAATAATAAGATTTTCGAATCCAAGTAATGTAGAGAAAATAAGAATAAGAGAAATGGAGGGTTAAGATCCATATAATTTAATCAGTATCAGAGAACAAAAGAATCATTACCAATTCAGTTCATTCCGAATCAGGCAACGGAAGGATTGAATCATTGTAATATAAACAAAGGTTTCATGTAGTGAGTTTTTAATCAAGAATCAATGTATGAAATTGAAAATCATTATCTACAGATTGAAAAATCATCGTAATAATATGTTTTTTTAAATCTAAAACGTTTCAAATATTCAGGAATTTCTTATGAATGTCATAATCAGGTGTTACATTAGAGAATCACTGCACCGAGGAACTGAAAACATTTCCATTGACGAAAAGCTAACAAACTGAGTTATCTTATACAGCAAACTTTTGTTTTCAATATATTTCACTCACACAAAACATAGCTTTCAAAGTTCAAAAATCTTTGCAATGAAAGAGGCTTTAAAATCTACTCAACAATGTAGAAACGTTCAAGATAATTTAGTAACACACACACACACACACACACACACACAAAAATCTTGTGTGAATTTGTACTAAGTACACATCTACTCGAGCGTATTGCTTCCCTCACTTGAGTTTGTTTCAAATGTCCTCAACTGTAAAATCAGTCTTCGAGTTTTACAACACAAACGTTATAGACAAAAGACCCGACGCAATTATTTAAACAAAGCCTTCATTTAATAGCTATTTATATCGTGAGGTACATTTGGGCGTCATTCTGAAGGTCAAAGAGGGGGAAAGTTGTTGTAAGCTGGTTAGCCAATGCATCTAATAAAAGCTTAATCATGCATCCACAAAGATAAGGGGCGGCACCTTTGTTTCACGAAGTAATCTTTGTGCTTTTTATACTCCGACAAGACTGACGGCTTTTGTTTTATCACGGTTCGTGGTAACATAAAGCCTTTAACTCATCTGATTACATGGCACACAAGGAAAGAAATAAATAAAACCAGAGAGAAAGCGGAAAACAATGTTATTAACTTTTCTTTGCCCATCTTCGAGCCATTCTAATTGAATTGAGTGTTTTTGCTCAACTAGCTTCTCCTAAAATTCCCTCATCAAAGGACGAAAGATTTCCACTTTCTGATTTAGCTTTGAGTTCACACATCTATTTTTTTGCGAAGGCGGAACGGTGCTTATCTCTCTCTCTCTCTCTCTCTCTCTCTCTCTCTCTCTCTCTCTCTCTCTCTCTCTCTGTCCCCTTATGTTGAGTAACGTGTCGTTTCGTGGATATTTTTTTCCATATAATTTTTTTACCACATTACAGATATATATTATGAGTAAATTGAAGGCAATCAATATCGTAATAATCAAATTAGACTCACATCAAAAGCTACGTTATAGATTCCAATTATCTAATCGGTATTGCTTTTGCTGTGAAGTTTTATTGCAAGGAAAATGTTCTTGCATAAATTATTATTATTATTATTATTATTATTATTATTATTATTATTATTATTATTATTATTATTATTATTATTGACAAAGAAATCCAGAGTGGTATAAATGTGAATATATATTGAAATATATATACAAACGAAACTTTCGAGAACCTGCTCGATTCTCCTTCTCAATTTGACAGTCAGACTGAGGAGAATCGAGCGGGTTCTCGAAAGCTCTCGTTTATGTATATACTTCTAATATGCGTTTACATTTACACCACTGGATTCCTTCGCCATTTTGGTGACTCATGCTATTATTATTATTATTATTATTATTATTATTATTATTATTATTATTATTATTATTATTATTATTATTATTATCTGTTTAATGAATTAGTGGATTTTACTTCTAATACACGAAAACACTACAAACTCAGATTTTTATCCTACAAGTACAGGCAACATAATGCACGGCCATTTCACGATCTAATAGACCCCAGGCACTTACCTGGCTCTTTGTCAGCCAGGGCGAGCGTCAGAATGAGAAGCAAAACGATCCAGCCCCACATTTCTCTCGCCCACTTTTCCACTTATCTTCACGGTCTCCGGTGATGAGGAAACGTGGAATAACTCCTGTTAAAAAAATTCTTTTAGGGATTATATACATATACATACACACACACACACACACACACTATATATATATATATATATATATATATATATATATATATATATATATATATATATATATATATATATATATATATATATATATAAAATTGTAGTATAGTGCTTCAACATTGTTGCACTACTTCACTCCCTTTATGATTTCGTAATTGATAAACATAAATACAAATAAAAATTTATATCAGCAACAAATTTTTGTCCCTTTTTACGATTTGATTTCCAACCAAATTAAACTTTCATTCACAGACTGTAAAGAAGTCACATTTAAAAAAACGTTTCTGTACACATATAGATATGTGGAATCCCAACTGCGTCACTTTTATGTCAACATGAACAGAGCATGGAAAAATGAGATACATTCCAACGTTCATTAATGAAAAATAAAATGAAATACCCTTCACGAATGTCAAGGGGGAAGATATCTGCTTTTTTACTTTTCCTTTCACTTTTTTTGACGATTTCAGGATGTTATGGATGATAGTTTGTGCATTTGACATCACTGCTACTCAAAGGGATCAGAAAAATAACGATGCACATTATCTGACTCATTCTTTGCTGATATATATATATATATATATATATATATATATATATATATATATATATATATATATATTTCTAGAAATAGTTAATACACAATAACGTTTATATTTGCAGAGGGTATGCTGATTCAGTATTTTCGAATATAAGTTTTCTTCTGTTAACATTAATAATTTCCTTTCCACTAAGTTCACAAAGACACCTGAGAATTATATACTATTTTCCAAGTTCTCTTACTGGATAATTTTTACCGAGAGGGAAGTAAAATTTAGTATAGAGTGAGAGACAGCGGAACAGATGGACAGATAGATATATGGATATAGCAAGAGAGAGAGAGAGAGAGAGAGAACATTTTTCCATCTTTTTCAGATTATAAAAATTTCAAAGTGAATGGTCACGAGTCTCACTTTCCCGACCCGTAATCTGTACCTGAGGTCGGGTCATAGATTTCCCTAATGACCTTATCAATCGCCCAAAATTCATTCTAATAAACTTACCACATCAACCTAATCCTCAGACACAGGAGGAGACATAATTTCAGCTCATCCTCCTAAATTTCCTCAGCGGGATCTGCATATCACAGAGACTAGGATTGCGAGGACGGGCAAATCCTGCGAATTTAATTGCTCTTATCTTAACGACCATCATGTAAATCACGGCGTGTGGAGCACATAATATCTCAGCGCGTTTTGCATTTCGTTTCAGCTCGAAATGTATTTCAGCACTCCAAAGGGGCGAATTTCGCTTCATGGCGATAAATAACTAATTACAATTGCGTTCTCACGAGAGCTTGTTTGTGGTGATCGGCAATTATTTCAATTATATTTAGATTAGAACTGACGTTCCAGCTGTACTTGTAACGCAATATTTGAAACGTGGTCGCAGTTTTGCCCCAAAACGATCTCGTATTTTATGTGGGATCTCGTCATTAAGAGACTGTAATACTGATGAAAGTCACTGTGGGCCTCTGGCAAATTTTCTTGATGAGTGGTGGAGGTGGTGAGGGAGGGAAGGGGCGGGGAGGTTGGAGAAGAGAGAAATCGTAATTATGATACAATATCATGGTGTTGGGAAGTAATAATAATAGCAATTCGCAAAGATTTAGTTTCATCCGTCATTATCAGACTTGAGAAAACGTCGAACAGTTTAAAATGAGCTGGATTATATATTTTGTCGCTCCTTACAGCGAAGCAAATTTCTCTAATTATGCAGAGAAATTTCATTACATAAAATATGAACGGAGTCCAGTGTTTGTGAAATTTATCTTGACGAGATGGAAATGTCCTTACGGAAATGGCCAAAGTTCAAAACCTTGTCATCATCTATGGTGACCTAACATAGTAAACCCTAACGAGAGAATCATTTAGTAAACTAATATAAACGATAGGAATAGATACTGAGTACGTAAAAAAAAAAAGTAATGTCTCTGCCATGAGCAAAATTATAGACAACTTTGATCTGGCTAATCATATGCTATTGCTCACCAGTTAATCTCCACACCCTATGAACTGTCGCAACAATATAACAACTTGAGGGAGAGCTACATAATTCCTCCCCAAAAGCAGAATACTTGCACCACCTTTCACATCATGGAAGACTAAAAGTGATGAAACAAAGTAACACCTGGCATAGGTTTGTTCAATACTGCTAAAGCCTTTATGAGGACTATTATATTATTAATAAGAAACATTTGTAACTCTTGATCACGTGTTCTAAATTCGCATGGGATTAGTAATCAATATCGTCAGTAAACCTTTCGTACAAGCAAAAGTTTTGCACTAAGGTATATGTCACAATTCCTGTTTCCTGTGAATGTTACGAGATTTATGGACACACAAGCAAGGAATATCTGTATAAGAGCCTCGTGGAAAACGAAGAATGAAGCAATGATAAGACCAGCTTGAACAAATGTGAAATGTGCACTGTCAACAGACCTAATCAAAACCTGAAGTATAAAGCTCCAATATTAGGCTTATAACCCATCTGAGGCTGTAGAGCCAGACTCCGAATGAACTTTCTTGATTTAATGCTGAGGTGTTCGTGAGAGAGCATTAAAGGAAAACAGGATGGGACAGCTCTTTAGAGAATCACAGAGGTTATCAGCCCGTCCTTTCTAGAGAACGAGAGAATCAAAATTCGGCATCAGAGGATCGAAATTCTTCTATTCATCCCCAGCACTACAACGCCGCTCGCACGCAAAACGAAACCCAAACATCGACTTGGAAGAGTAGGCTCCACCCGAGGGTACATGCCCCGGGCAGCCAATCATAATTCAGCACCGATCAAGAACCCCCTATAAATACCAACCCGAGCACCTCGTTTCTTCAGACCTTCTGCAACCACGTCCAGAGGATGACCAACGAGCTGGTCGAAACATGTCGACGGTACCTAAAATAGAACCTGAACCCAGACAAACGATTTCTGATTGGATATTTTAATAAAAGACTTCCCATATTCCGCACACTATCCCTTTCCAACATGAATATTGGCCAGTTGCTGAATAACATCGCTGAGCCTGAAAAGCGAATCATAAGGAAGATAGAAAAAACACTATATAAGATAAGTTCGCATAATACAGCCATCCTTTTTAGTATTATTATTATTATTATTATTATTATTATTATTATTATTATTATTATTATTATTATTATTATTATTATTATTATTATTATTATTATTATTTTGTGGAGGTTTCATCGCAACTTCCACAGCAGTTGTTGGGACTAAGTTATTAGCTTGGAATTCTTCCATTTTCTTGATATTTGTACTGTTTCTACTTTACAAATAATTCAATGTATACAGTTCATCTACATAATGAACCAGTCTACTAAAGCTCGTTTGTTAAATCTACATCTATTCAGGGTGAGAATACAAAAAGACAATCCCTTTTGATTTACCTCAGGTTTCGACACTATAGCCTTCTGTTTGTAGCAAGTCAGGAGCAGTCACTAGAATTAGGATTCAAATGAAAAGCAGTGATACCTCATTTCCCTCAATTGTTAGAGGTAAAGGTCAACGCCATTGTTTTATTTCAGTCAATACAAACCATTGCTACTTCCCTTCGTTTTTTTTTTTTTTATATCATACAGCACCTTAACCGGCGCTCATATACTCGCTGCAAATAAAAAGTAATGGTAGGAGTCAAGATTTTGAGGGCGAGCTATTATTTACCTACTTAATATCAATCAAATGTAACACGATCTATATTGATATGCATGGAAAGGAAAATATATTGAAATCAGTTTGAATGAGGAACATATTGTAATAATCATTGTGTTTTAATAAATATGTTTTAGATGTACAAATAAAACATCTAATAATATAGATAATTAATTTACAAAATGTCTTCATCACCACTCTCTAGGAAGAGGTCATCATACCCGTCCTCGTTGTCTCTAGCGATGTCAATGGTGACTGGTTCCATGCTCTCATGGCTATTGTCCGACTTCCAGTACTCCCCCTCAAAATCACGTGATCGTTTAACAGCTCCTGCCCACACTTCTGGGGTGGCCAAGTAACTATTACCCACCCATTATAGAAATAATTACCTATTCACGCTATAGTAAATCTGGATACGGGTCTTCTCGCTTGTATACAAAGTGGAAAGCCATAGCACAAATCCAATCTCCATATCCTGCTGGTCATTATTGAATTTGTTGAAGCCTAGACTGTGTAAGCATATCCATTCACCTCCTACCTGGTGGATGGGCAGAGTCTCATGACATATTATGTTTACATCACAAATTGTTTTAGGATCCTTGTCTGTGGTTTTCTTGGTTCTGGCATCGGCGACTTCATTTCATTCTATAAATATCAAAACTGTTGAACTTAAGTACTAAATAATACTTGCAAAAATTAGGTAGGGTTATAAAATATAAACTTGCAAACTTCCACCTTTATGCAAGGCTCATAGGCTAAAAGTTAGTAGGTTCCAACCTCTGTTTCATCGGTTTGAATGGCTTAGTTGGCAGTGGTTGTCTTTCAACTGAAAGACCTGGATTTTTCCTTGGGAGTCAGAAATGTAGATGTTATGTAGTTATTTTTCCAGGACTGTATTATAAACTATATTTATATATATATATATATATATATATATATATTTTGGTTATGGTTATATATATGATGTTGTCTAAAAAATGTATATCATCCTATAGTTTCGATGTAATTACTCTTCTATCTATCATGTATTGTGAAATGATAATGATTGTTGAAATACCGTATGTAGTGTAGTATCAGACCTCAAAAGAGTTAGTGATTTAGATAACCTAACAGCATAATTTAGAATGAATAATATCTTCCTTAATAATAGTGTAGTAGCGGGAGAGAGAAATTCGAATTTTAGACCAGATGTGTCATCTATTATCAGTTCAGATAAGAGAGTGCTTTGTTTTGGGTTACACGATGGCAGGTCAAGAATAACAATTACTGCTCCATTCTGGAAACCAACGCAGGTTTTTCATTTTGTTTTTAAAACATGCCAGTCATAATTAGCCAGTTGAAATCTGTTTGATCATGTTAAGATTTCTGCAAAAGCTTTGCTTCATATGAGAAGAAAACAAATGATTTTGCAATGTTACATGTGTTCATACAATTTTTTTTTAAGAAGATGTAATTTTAAATATTAACCAGTGTTGCACTGATGTACATGGCTAAGTGGTTCATGTTTAAGATTGCATTGCTCTGAAAGAATATTTATCCCCTTTGTGTTAAAACATTTTGCTGGAAGTGACGTCACCTTTTTCTAGAACCTTCTCTAATTTTTTTTTCTTTGCCTCAATGACATCATATGATTGTTTTAATTTCCTACTGGAATGTTAAGATCTTTCATTCTGATTTCAGAGACCATTCATACTGGTTATCTTTCTGGAACCATGTTAAAAAAAAAGTTTTTTTCTTTGGCTAGGGAGGTCTCTTTAAGTGGCTATTTTCAAAAGAGAGTAATTATTAACGTAAGGTTACAGTGTTATTTTTCACTAGTATTAATCTTAGCTTTTTAGATCTGAATTTAGTAAAATTGTTTAATTTTTTCTTCTTTGAGTCGCCCAAATAAAAAGTGTGCTTTGTGAATGTTAAAGCAGCTGCAAGTGATTTTGTAGGTAAAGTGAATTTTACTTACTATTTTCATGGTATAGTGTTTAAGAAATTTTTTTTCTTAGTGAAATTTGTGTTAATTGGTGTTTGTAATCTATTGATTTTTTTTTATATATTTGTGATTAAACATTTATTTTTAGCATTTTAAATATTTATTTGATAATTTAATGTTGCATACTTAGGTTTGGTTTTTTCATTTAATAAGATTTTCTTTTCAAATCATGAGTAATTCTTGATAGTTTAAATTTTGCTTGATTAATTTAATTTCTTGATAAATTGAAGTTTTTGTGATTTAATTTTGTTTAATAATTTAACTAAAGAATTAATCAAATTTTTTGTTTTGTTTTCAAGTACAGTAAATTTTTTCAGATTGTGAGTTCAAATTATAAATTTTGAATTTAACAATAAATTTTTGTATTTGAAATTTTTAAAAACAGTGTTTCATTCATTGACCACCTGTGAATAGGATTAATTGTGTGCATAAGGCAAAGTGATCAACATGTTTTGTTCCTTTAGTTTTGCTAAAGTGAATTAAGACCAGTGAAACAGTTAAAGTTGTTTGATGGAGTGAAGCCCTTTTTCTTTGGGTATATTTCTTGTTTAATTGTTGATATTTCACTAGTCTTGATAAACTTAGTTTGATTTTCATGTAATTAATGAGCCTTTTTAAGGGATCACTGTTACCTTTAGAGTACTAAAAAAATTAATTTTTATTGGTATGAGAATTCAGGTTATTTTCCTGGGAAGTGAGGTAAATTTTTTTCTGTGATTAGTTGTGTAATAAAGGTTATTTGGTACTGGGATGTGTTAATATATATATTTTTCCTTTGGGTAGGGAGGTATATAGTATATATTATTTTCTGGAACTGTGTTAAAAATAATATGTTTATATATATATATAAATGGATGTATGTATGCATGTATGTGTGTGTCTGTGTATGTTCAGCACGCTCTGAAATGCATTGAGCAATTTCCAACCAAACTTAGTATATATGACTTACTATCAGGAAAAGAGAATACTGTGGGCCGGGTGAGACATCACTGGGAACTGGGTGACATGTAAAATAACCAAAGACAGATACTAGTGTCTAATCCACTGTTTTTGAGGAGTCCTGGGACAGTTAGTGACCTCACCACAATTCCAATTTCAGCCACGATAGGAAATGGAGGATAAGAAGGGAGTGAAAAATAAAATAAAAAAAATGTCACATATTAGTTTCTAATCTATAGTTTTTGAGGTCGCTGAGATGAATGG
>NC_089763.1:6047722-6100222 GCF_040412425.1 Macrobrachium rosenbergii | reverse complement strand
CCACAGTATTTCCAATTTTACGATCGGTTTTTATGGTCCTGAACACGATATACTGCTCACTGTTTTGAGTTCATGTAAGAAGGTCTGTTTCAGTCAGCACTTAACTTGATAACGATGACAACAACAGCATTTAGGCTTTTATCACTGTGTTCTTTGCCTCTCTCTTTGCTCTTATTCTCTCTCCTTCTCTCTCTACACTTTTTCTCTTTCTTTTTCTCTCTCTCTCTCTCTCTCTCTCTTTTTCTATCAATTTCCCTATCTATTCTACACCATAACAAAATATATAGCCGTGATATGTTTATACCGCAATATCAAAGGATGTTTTAATCCTATTTATTTAAAACAACTGGTTGAACAATAAATGATGTAGTTTATCTTATTATTCAGATTGATTTTACTAATTTACTAAGTTATGGATTTTGTCTGCTGTAGCCTGAATGTAAGGTTGGTTATGTTTTGAACTGTCATGATTTTTTTCATTTAACAGTATCCAGTTTTCTAACTTTCTTATTTTTGAATTTAAAATTGAGTATTTGTTTTCCTAAAGTTTAATTCACTTATATCATTAAACATTATCAATTTTTATATAGAAACATGATGATTAACTCTTTATCGGGTTATTTTGAAAGCTATAAGAATAAGAAAAATGCACCCATGAAATCCTGTACATTTCCCAAAGCAAGTTCTCCGAATAGCATGGCCGTCATAAATGGCTGTTTAAACCTTTTTCATTTGTTACAAGTTCAAAGAATGGTGCCAGACTAAGACGACAAAATGTGAAATAAATGGATATAAATAGAGGATATATATCCCAAATATAAGGGATGGGCCCATTAATTAATACCTAATTTCTCCCCGATCAAGTGATGGATGGGTCTCTTCACAAAAGGTGGTCCAGAATTGTCTCCCAGATACAGAAAACTCTCAATTATGAAAAAATGGCTGTAATGCTTTTCGATCTGGCTCAAAATAATGAAATTGCCACTTTATAGCTTCATGAAATAAGGATGTTGAGGAGAGAAAAAACCAAGATAAAATCTTAAATTAAAAGAACTTCACTTATATATGTGGGTTTCATTTCGTGCTTTTCAATATCAGATGGGTAAATTTTCTCGTTTAAAGTGATTATAGTATTATTGATGGCTCAATGCAATAACGCTGAATGAGACATCTGGCATACTTTAGAAGGGGAGGATATATAGACTTACTATATGTAAATATATTATATATTTGACACTTATAACTTTCAATCATATTCTATATATCTGGATATTTGATACTTCAATGGATTTTGATATTATAAACATTTGTATATTGTATGATTGTATATAAATCATATATATATGATAAAATATGTCATAAAAGAGCTATATATATATAAACTAATTTAAAGAACTATCATGAATAGGTATGACACCATGCCATGAACGGAATGGGTGATACTTATCGAAACGTGGATATTCCATAGGTAAATGGGATTTGATATTATATATATATATTTGTAGCTTCATGATTATAAAATATATATATAACATACGGGACGAATTTGGAAATTAAAGACCAGGTACCAAGCGAGAGAATGAGACACTTAGAGATAATATAGAAAGAGAGAGAGAGAGTCTTTAATTTTCACCTTCATGTGGTTGTATATAAGAGTATTTGTCACGTGCATATGTACTTATTGCTAAATATATTTTATTATTTTTTATATATATAGATAGGAATATATATATATTTATATATAGTATATTTTAGCATTATGAGAGAGAGGGAATTCTTATATGAGCAAACAGCAAATTAGTGCGAGTGAAGGAGAAACATCAGTTTCTGTCCATTTATTTAGCTGCTGGACATCATAGAGAACGCTCAGTCCCATTTAAATAGATATATTTGATAAAAGAAACATATATTGTCACATCATTTACTAACATAACATTATAAATAAATGATATCAGTATGTTAAAAAGGAAAAGTGTCGAATTTACCAAACCAAATAAGGCATTATCAGAATTGTCGCATGATGATGCAAATGACGTGAACCTGGGGACAGAGGAAAACGAGTGAATATTGCCAGTATTTAGTTCTGATAAAGAGTACTAATAAAAGAAACATATCTTTTAAAAAACAGACCGAATAACATGAAAATTATAACCGAAAGTATCCCAGTCCGATTACTGACATCCATGGTGGTTTTGGAACACGGAAGCGTTTTTGAAATTTTATCACATTTATATGTATACAATCATGATACAAATGTCGCTATATCGATATTCTATAATATAATATTACTGGAGATTGTCATGTATAATTTTATAAAAAATTAAAAATATGATCGTGGGGACAATGAACCCGCGATATAAATCCCCATGTCAGCGATATATGCCGACGTAAACCATAACATATAGATAATCTCTTATAGATATGTATATATATATATATATGAGCGAAAGTATAGCCTATATATGACCCATATATACCATGGGGTTCATTGTATGGAACACGCCACCAGTTATGAAATTTTTCACACCGGATTTATATATATTACAAGAGAAATCGACCTATATATGGTTATTCACGTTATGATATCTGTGGAGAATTGTATATATATAAATATAATTGATAAATGAATTGGAATCGGGTTGAGATCGTATACATAGCCTATTCAGCGACTCAGTTGACGTAAATATTGATATCAAGAGAGGTATAAGTACAGGCCGAGTGTCGAACAGTGAATTATAGCTATATATATAGCGGGATTACAGCTCCCATAGATGACCTGTGAGGCCAAACCTGACCCCCATATATAAACACGAGACCTTTTTGTTATGAAATTATTATCACATACATTTATATACTGTAAGTTAATGCAAATGTGGTTATATATGTAGATATCTCCGTTTAATTGTCGCAGTCCAGAATTTATATAAGTGGATCTGTTTACTGCAGAATCAGGCTGGACCGAACCCGGGACAAGTGCATGCTTGAGTTGAAACTTAGAAAACCATTGGACTGTCAATGCTTTGGGTGCCATTGAAAATGATGCCGAGATAGCAATTTTTATTGAGTTTTTCATTCAAAAAACGCCAAATTTTTATTATTCTGCCATTTTGACAGCCATGCTGTCGGCTTGGGAACACCTTCATTCCATGGGCTCATGGTTTGTTTCAGAACCGGAAATAATTTTTGATGAATATATTTGAAAGCCCATCGAGCTCGAACGTTGTAAGTACTACCTGGAAACCGACAGGATGTGAATATAGTGAGGCAGACTGGCAATGAGCCTAGATCTATATATATATATATATATTTATTGGGTCAATTGGGCTGTGCATATATAATCAGTGGACAACCAGCTATCCACCAGAGAATTAGGTCAGGCTCTTTGAAGAATGACAGGATTTCTGCTGAACAACAATGTAGCTTGTAGAGGAAGGTATGCCAAAATTAAAAGTGGTGGGCGTTATTTGGCACATTCAACATGCATAACTTTTGAAAAGAGCTAGATATGTAAATAAAGGTTACAAAACTTAGCTCATCTCTTCTCTGTTTTACAAAAATCAAAATTTGACTGAGAAAAAGGTTTTGAAGATTGCCAAAATAACTGTGTTTTACATTAAAAAAATTTTTTAGCTTAAAAACACTTTGATGTTATTGGCTCTGTTTTGTGCTTTGTGTTTATACACACATCCAATACACATTAAATTTTATTCAGCATTTTACAATATGCACAAAAGAGCCCTAATATATCTTATTTTTCAGCTTAAAATCACTTTTAAGTTTAGTATATATATATATATATATATATATATACTCATTTCGAAAGCTATTATAATTGTGTACAATTTGCACTAAAAGTGCCACAAAAATGGTTGCTAACGAAAATTGATATAAAATAAAATTGTTTTAAATTTATAGTTTTATTTATATATGCATTATTATAAACATTTTAATACCATTTTTGCACCCAATGATATATAAAACAATAATAATACGCATGGCCATATATATAGCTATATAGAGTATCGAGCTAAAGGTCAATGACCTTTGGAATATATATAGTTGTTGCCTATATTCCATATATACTAAGCCAGTGATTCGAGGGGAAATTAGATGTGTGTTGGCTCTACATAAAACCTATTATCTTTAGTAAAAACAAAGGGAATGCACAGAACAATTATGTATTTAAAGTTTTGAGTATATATACTTTCCAGTTTGATTGAGGTCTGCCTAGTAATTCCTAATGCACAGAACTTGAGGGGTGATAATTTTTAGCAAATCGCAAAAAGCTGAGACTCAAACTCCATTTATGAGCATATATCACCTATATATATATAGGTCGTTGAGGCTATATATATATATATACCATCATAGTTCATATATATATGAACACGATCTCACCGATATTTATATACAATCATGAAGCACAAATGTCGCTATCAAATCACGCTTACCAGAAGAAATTGATACCACTGTTATGAATCGAGCCCCTGTCTCTGAAGAGCCTTGAAACCCATCAGTGACACTTAACATGCAAAAATGTGACTTTCAACAACTCCAGTGGACGCGTTTCAGGACTCTGAGGAAAGGAAATACTCACCTGTAAGCCAGTTTCTCTGAAGTATCGCCATATTCCATGACCTTGATGATCCTCATAACTGTTTAGCTGTGAAAACAGGGAAAATTGTACTAAACACTCAGGAATGACCCACCTCCGCGCACGTCATAGTTGATTGGTACGCTTGCAACACAAAACATGTCATTTTTATGAAATTTTTTATCACACCGACTTTATAACAATCATGAAGCTAAGCTAATGTCGCCACATGGAGAAAGTCACGCTCAACCTTAAGAAATGAACAACAAAGAATTATCACGGACTTCTTCTGTTACTGAATGATGAATTGAACCCATCGAACAAAACCCTGATATGGGATTTTTCAGCGACTCACAATGGACAGCACTACCACTATGCCATCAAGAGAGGTGTTTGTAGTTCAAGCTGTCACTTTACGTTTTTTCCCGTCTACCCACTGCCTCAGCTATGATGTCTTTGACCTCCTGAGAAAGTTCTTATACGCTTGGAACACTTTAGCTCTTATTATGAATTTGTTATCACCAAATGGATTTTTGTTCCACCATCTTTTAACAAATGTCGCTCTATCAATAATCCAGGAGCTGGAGAAGGTCGCCAAAGGGAAATTTATATAAACGATAAAATGAACTGTCATGGCGGAGGTGGGTCATTGTCATGGCTAGTACACTAACCCCGCTCACGACGGGTAAAAACAGTAAATGTACATCTCGGCAAGAGACTATAATAGAAACTCGTACTTTGATGGCTCAATGGTTTACGCCAACTGGAGTCGCTGAATAGGCTTTCGGTTCGTGTCCCCACGATTCCACCATTTATCACTTATATAAATTCCTTTCGCGACAATTCTCCAACGGAGATATACCGAGGTAGCGTGAATTTATATATTGCTATTAGCATTTGTAGCTTCATGATTGTATATAAATCACGGTGTGATAAAATTTCATAACAAGAGCTGCGTGTTCCAAACGTACCAATGAACTGTCATGGCGGAGGTGGGTCATTGTCGAGGTTAGTACACTTTCCCCGCCACGACGGTAAAAACAGTACGACATCTCGGCAAGAGACTTATACCTCTCTTGATGGCTCAATGGTTTACGCCAACTGGAGTCGCTGAATAGGTTGTCGCGGGTTCGTGTCCCCACGATTCCAATTCATTTATCACTTATATAAATTCCCCTTCGCGATAATTCTCCAACGGAGATATACCGAGGTAGCGTGAATTTCGATATTGCTTACATTTGTAGCTTCATGATTGTATATAAATCACGGTGTGATAAAAATTTCATAACAAGAGCTGCGTGTTCCAAACGCAACAAATGAACTGTCATGGCGGAGGTGGGTCATTGTCGAGGTTAGTACACTTTCCCCCCTCACGACGGGTAAAAACAGTACGACATCTCGCAAGAGACTTATACCTCTCTTTGATGGCTCAATGGTTTACGCCAACTGAGTCGCTGAATAGGCTTTCGTCGCGGGTTCGTGTCCCCACGATTCCACCATTTATCACTTATATAAATTCCTTCGGCGACAATTCTCCAACGGAGATATACCGAGGTAGCGTGAATTTCGATATTAAGCGACATTTGTAGCTTCATGATTGTATATAAATCACGGTGTGATAAAAATTTCATAACAAGAGCTGCGTGTTCCAAACGCATCAATGAACTGTCATGGCGGAGGTGGGTCATTGTCGAGGTTAGTACACTTTCCCCGCTCACGACGGGTAAAACAGTACGACATCTCGGCAAGAGACTTATACCTCTTGATGGCTCAATGGTTTACGCCAACTGGAGTCGCTGAATAGGCTTTCGTCGCGGGTTCGTGTCCCCACGATTCCACCATTTATCACTTATATAAATTCCTTCGGCGACAATTCTCCAACGGAGATATACCGAGGTAGCGTGAATTTCGATATTAAGCGACATTTGTAGCTTCATGATTGTATATAAATCACGGTGTGATAAAAATTTCATAACAAGAGCTGCGTGTTCCAAACGTACCAATGAACTGTCATGGCGGGAGGTGGGTCATTGTCGAGGTTAGTACACTTTCCCCGCCACGACGGGTAAAAACAGTACGACATCTCGGCAAGAGACTTATACCTCTCTTGATGGCTCAATGGTTTACGCCAACTGGAGTCGCTGAATAGGCTTTGTCGCGGGTTCGTGTCCCCACGATTCCAATTCATTTATCACTTATATAAATTCCCTTCGGCGACAATTCTCCAACGGAGATATACCGAGGTAGCGTGAATTTCGATATTAAGCGACATTTGTAGCTTCATGATTGTATATAAATCACGGTGTGATAAAAATTTCATAACAAGAGCTGCGTGGTTCCAAACGTACCAATGAACTGTCATGGCGGAGGTGGGTCATTGTCGAGGTTAGTACACTTTCCCCGCCACGACGGGGTAAAAACAGTACGACATCTCGGCAAGAGACTTATACCTCTTGATGGCTCAATGGTTTACGTCAACTGGAGTCGCTGAATAGGCTTATCGGGTTCGTGTCCCCACGATTCCAATTCATTTATCACTTATATAAATTCCTTCGCGACAATTCTCCAACGGAGATATACCGAGGTAGCGTGAATTTCGATATTAAGCGACATTTGTAGCTTCATGATTGTATAAAAATCACGGTGTGATAAAATTTACATAACAAGAGCTGGCATATATATCCAAACGTATATAATGAACTGTCATGGCGGAGGTGGGTCATTGTCGAGGCTAGTATACTTTCCCCGCTATACGACGGGTAAAAGCAGTATATAAATCTCGCAAAAGACTTATACCCTTGATGGCTCAATGGTTTACGCCAACTGGAGTCGCTGAATAGGTTGAACACGCGGGTTCGTGGTCCCCACGATTCCATCATTCATTTATCACTTATATAAATTCCCCTTCGCGACAAGATTCTCCAACGGAGATATACCGAGCTAGCGTAATTTCCAATATTGCTACATTTGTAGCTTCATGATTGTATATCAATCACGAAATGATAAAAAAATGGAAACAAGAGTTTTAGGCCTTCCAAACGCATCAATGAACTTCAGGCTAGAGGTGGGTCATTGTCGAGGTTAGTACACTTTCCCGGCCACGACGGGTAAAAGCAGTACTATTTCTCGGCAAAAGACTTATACTTTCTTAGATGGCTCAATGGTTTACGCTAACTGAGTCGCTGAATAGGGAATTTTCGCGGGCATCGTGTCCCCACATTCCAATCCATTTATCACTTATATAAATTTTTCAAGCGACATTGTCCAACGGAGATTTGACCGAAATGCGGGACTTTGACATTTTAGCACAAGTAGCTTCATGATTGTATAAAATCACGGTGTGATCAAAATTTGTTAACAAGAGTCTGCCATTCCAAACGCATTAAATGAACTGTCATGGGGAGGAACAGGGTCATTGTCGAGGCTAAGGTACACTTTCCCCCCATAGCCAGGTAAAAACAGTACGAGATCTTTAGGCAAAAGACTTATACCTCTCTTGATGGCTCAATGGTTTACGCCAACTGAGAGGAAGCTGGACAGGATGAGGATATGCGGGTTCGAATCCCTACGATTCCAATTCTTTATCACTTATATAAATCAAGAGTTACAACGCCAACGGAATATACCATTTGACAATGCTCAATATTACTGAAAATTAGCGGAGGTGTGTAGCTTCACTGATTGTCAAAAATCACCATTTGATAAAAATTTCATAAAAGATATTTGAGAAAAACGATGACTCAATGAACAGTCATGATCTGATAGTTCGACCTAATCCCACTGAATACAGACGGGTAAAAACGTTTCACGGCAAAAGACAATAATAGAAGTTATGATTAGCTCAGATGCCGAAATTTGACTGAATAACTGGACATCGCGGGTTGGTCCCCACGAAATTCCATAATTTATCACTTAATAAATGCTCATATTTGCGTAAATATTAACAACGGAGTATGACCAATTATAATAATTTTCTGTTTAAACATAGTTTTACATTTGTAGCTTGCAAATAATGCAGAAGGAAAAACACATTCTTGGAGTTAATGACTGATCAGTCCAACTGGCTTCAGAACTATAGCAAAGTAATGAAAGATAAAACAATTAAATTTCAAAGCCAAAACTTTTTGCACGCATTCAAACGAAACGGCGCAACACTCGCTCGAGTTATTACGGTTTCGCATAATTGCTAATGCAACCGTGGCAACCATTTTTCCTCGCTAATGGTCTCATTGTGGTTTGTTAGACCGAGCCGGGAACCACCTAATTACCACCGCATTAATTCTCACATTTCAATGGATGTCTGAACGTGTTGAAGATTGCTTCTCATTTAACTTGTGGCTTTTCCATTTTCAGATAACTACTAAATGCTACGCTTTCCTTGTAACCGGGACACCTCGAGTCAAACGCTTGACGCCGTTATACTTATGGAGTGGTTATTTACACGACTGTCGTGGACCCAGTGAAAGACTTATGAGATGAATTTCACATCGAATTTCATCGTACATTATGTCCCTAGATCATGATTTGTTCAGTATGGGCGATTTTATGGCAGAAGGCATAAACACGGAAGTATTTTCCAGTTATTTTACTTGTGTTCCGTTAGGAAGGAAGGAAGGAAGGAATATAGAATTTAGGCCAAAGGCCAAGCGCTAGGACCTATGAGGTCATTCAGCCCTGAAACGGATACTGACAGTAGAAAGGTTTGAAAGGTGTGACGGGAGGAAAACCTCGTGGTTGCACTATAAAACAATTGTTAGGAGAAGGAGGGTAGCAAGATGGAAGAAGGAGACTACGAGTGGAGGTACAGTAAAAGGAATGAAGGGGGTTGCAGCTAGGGGCGGAAGGAACGCTGCAAAGAACCATAAGTAATGCCCACGGGGCACCGCGTGAGGTACACTGACGGCACTAACTCCCTATTCGGAGGTGTTCCGTTAGGCTACGTTGTTAACGCTAAGTACATCAAAGTAACCCTCAGTGGCACTCGGAACACGACTGTCGTTTCTGCAGTTCGGAATGACTTCATTGCGATAACAATTGGCGGGAACGCTGGGCCAAAGGACTTAGCTCGAACAACGACAGCCGGGCGAATAGTACCACCTTATGTTTAGACCTATGAAACCGACAGCGCTTCCTAACCTTTCTAGTTGCTATGTCCATTCAACCTGGTTGTTTTAATAGTTACTTAAATGTTGCAAGTACAGAATGTGGCACAAGTACCTCCGTAAGGGGTAGTGCCGTCAGTGCACCTCACGCGGTGCACTGTAGACATTACTTAAGGTTCTTTGCAGCGTCCCTTCGTCTCCTAGCTGCAACCCCTTTCATCCCTTTTCCTGTACCCCCGTTCACATTCTCTTTCTTCCATCTTACTTTCCACCGTCTCCTAACAATTGTTTCATAGTGCAACCCCGAGGTTTTTCTCCTGTTACATTTTTCAAAACCTTCTTCACTGTCAATTTCCGTTTCAGCGCTGAATGACCTCATAGGTTCCAGCGCTTGGCCTTTGGCCTAAAGTCTATATTACGTTCTGTGGCACAATTACGGTAACATTATTAGAAGTTTCTCTTGACCTTTGCTGGCGAACCGAACGCATTCGGGAACAGGTGAGTACACAATGATGTTGGTAGATTTAACTGGCTATGATGCCGGACGAGATCATCATCTTCTTGCTCTCGGAAGAGAAGTCCGCAAGCAAAGCAGTAACGAAGTGGTTTTAGCGTCCCAAAAACGCGTTTTAGGAGGGCGATGTGGGCTAGCCCGCACAATCCGGTTCGGCGTGGTAAGGCAGTCATTCAAAAACTGATAACGACCAAGTTGTTTTCCCGGAAACAATCGGCTGGCGAGGGGTCCGATTGATGGAGCAAATGATGGCTGGTGGGAGAGCTTCCAAAAATAAGCTCGAAGGATGAATGAATCGATCAAATAAGCTCGAAGGATGAATGAATGGATCACGGTTCTTATATCATCCTTAGTTAATGGGGGTGGGGGTTGCTTATCGTCTCCTTTCGGTAATATTTCCCCTAATTGATTTGATTAAGCGTATCACCATTTTTAGAAGCTGGATCATCTCGTGTAGCGTATTCTGGCAGTACCAGTGATCTCAAAACTAAAAGCTAAGACACAACCAATCTGTATAATGTAGCTTTCCATAGACTGGGGAATTCAATCCCAAGTCTGTGGGATTGGATTCCCCTGCTTGCCGATGCACGGAAGTGCACATTCCTTTCCTTATTCGTCTTTCAAAGCTTTCAGTTATTTTCCTATATGTTTCGTGATTTGGTGATAATTATTCATATTCTGTTTTACTCGCTTCTTTGCCTTGCTCCTTATTTTATATTCATGGGCACATCGTTCTACGGAAGCTTTCTCGGCAAATTCAAGACCTTCCGATAAGTCCTATAAGAATATAATTCCGTACATTACAAATAGAAGTAAAATAAAGACATTAGTCTGACGCACGTTCTTTAGTGCATTCAGCCTACAGTAATCGCCGTAACTTCCGGCAGAAGAAAATAATAAACAGCTTTCGAAACTCGGTGAATCCTCGCGCATGGCATCTGCGTATTTCCGCCTCGGGTAATCACTCGCTACGGAAAACAGTTATTCAGTTGAACGTCTGGAAAAGCGTTATTCCTTAACCCCCATTTGTTAAACAGTTACCGCAGCTGCCTGCTGGAAGAACAATTAGAATAAGTCTTTATTGAGATCTTTATTAGCGCAGCTCGTCTTGGCTACTCCCTGATTTATGTAAATGTTTGATGCACTCGACGCTTGTTGCCGGGCTGTTAAGTGCGAGATGATAAGCTAGCGCGTCCGAAATTGTATTCATTAAAAGGCCAATTACTATTTTTAAAAATGTCTAAGATGATGCATATAATGGGTATTTTACTATGAATAATATGGATGTAAAGAGGATATTCTTTTAAACATTTTTGTGGTTATAAGAAGCACTTAAGATGGATTAAATTTGTGAACAATGTGTAATATGATCTAAGCGGCACGGGCGAAAATTCTCTCTCTCTCTCTCTCTCTCTCTCTCTCTCTCTCTCTCTCACACACACACACACACATACAAACACCTGTCACGTACAACTTAAACCATCGCAGAACTAAATCATAATAAAAAAGTCACTGGAAAATTTATATGCCACCTGCTATCAAATGAAAAACGATATTGGAGACTTAAATTTCCTTCGTCCGATTTAAAAGATTCGTTCGCCATCTTAGTCTTAAAATCTGCGCGAGCTAAATATGATCATAGCTTTCGCAACGTACAAGAATGAGAAAATGTGATGACAATGTTCCTGCGGTACATGAACAGGTCAGTCTATTTGAGAGAGAAGAATGATTCATCGAAGCCAGTTGCTATTCCTCTCTCTCTCTCACTTTCTCCCTCGGAAGACTTTTTTCCTTTTGGAAGAAATGGCTCAAAAAAAATTTTTTACTTTTTTTTCTGATTTTCAGTAAGTCATCTGGGATGTGGCTGCTAGCCCCATGCCCTTCTCTGCCATGGTAGCAACCCAACACAGTTAACTAACTGCCTGATGCACCATGGGTTGCTTAAGTACACTGACATAACGACAAATGTATATATGTAACACTATATACAGTATATACATATGTATATTTATATATATTTACATACACACACACACACACACACACACACACACATATATATATATATATATATATATATATATATATATATATATATATATATATATATATATATATATATATATATATATATATATATATATATAATTATATATGAAATTCTGCTGCCATTTAGATTTCATAAATAATAGCGTACTTACTCTTCTGCTCGTCTTTCCTGATTGGGACCTGTAAAAAAAGACACAATCATAAAAACCTTTTACAGTGATATCAATTTTTCTCAAAACAAGGAAATTTTTATCTCTTTTACTATTTTTATTTTTATTCATCGTTTATTTCTTATTCTTAGAGGGTAGTCAATATTTTTTTGGATGAATAATGAGGGATATTGCTTCCATGGCGACAAATTACATTCATCCAAAAACGAACACTTATTAGACAGACAAAGATGAATATGTAACTTCCTTCCAACGTAGTTGCCGAGATAATAAATACTGTATATAAAAATTACCAATGTTTTTTACTTAATTTATATTGAGGACAGTAAATAATTAGTTGTCCTACAAGGCTTCTCTTAATCAAGTCAGCAAATTATTACAATATATATATGTATATTATATATATTTAAATATATATATATATACATATATATATATATATATATATATATATACATATATGTGTATAATATATATGTCTATATATACATATGTATATATACACAGACACACACATATATATATATATATATATATATATATATATATATATATATATATATATATATATATATATATATATATATATATACCTTTTATTATCAACTGTCATTTAACTTCGTTTCAAAGGGCGTGTCCTTTTTCTCTCATGAAGAACGATACCGGTCAGTGGACGAGGGCGTGATTAAACCCTGTGGTGGATCAGGAGAAGTTCAAGTTCTGCGTCAGCAGTCTCACTGTCAGCTGAGTTCAAATCCGTTTAACGTCTTGTCATTCGCTGACGTCATGCTGAGATACGCCATTTTTCTGGTCACCTCTGAGGAAAATAAAGGGTAGATCGCTGTGGCAAAATATACACATCTAATCGTGTTTTTATCTAAGCTTGAAACAATTATAATTTCATACAATTACTGAAGAATTATTTTTTAAATTAATTTCTCACGATAAATATGCGAAGGTACAACATGCGAGAAAAAATCCAGGAATTTAAACATTTCTCTTTGTATTAATACATGTCTGAGAAATATGAATAACTGTTAACGTGATATCACGTCGTTTTATGAATCTCAAACAAAGTGTATTTGGTGCTACTTTGGCTTCTTATTTGAGCGTCACCTACTCCTAGGTGCTAGTACTAAACATGGCGGAAGCTCCTTGGGACGCTGCGTTTCAGTACTAGCCCCTCGGGGATCAAAGTATTATATACGCCCATTTCTATAATGTGTGGTCGACATATATTAATAAAGGATATCTTCTTGCGGCCTCTACTTTACATTTACCATACGGTGTTTAGTACTAGCACCTCGGAGTAGGTGACGCCTAGATAACAAGCCACATTAGCACCGCCTAAGTGATACACGCGCGTTTGTGAGCGCGTATGCGCATCAAAGTCGTAATCTAAACCGAGCAATGGTTTGAATCCTGCTGGTGTAAGTTACTCCTGGGGTATAGTGAGCTGGATGTTAAATGATATATGTGGCTTACTATTTGATTTTATATATATATATATATATATATATATATATAATATATATATATATATATATATATGCAAAGCTGAATGCCCTTTATTTTCTAAGCTATCCTGTCTTGTACTGTACATGGTCATGTAACGTAGTTCAACTTGTTAAATTTAGTCTCTACTTCACAGTCAAGTAACTGAGTGTAAAATGTGAATGAAATATTGCTGCAATTATATTTAACTTGTTTAACCGTAATGTTTTAACCAAATGTTATTTATACCTTTCGCAGTAGACTGCACCCTTGAGGAGCATGAACACCTCCTCTCCCTTAACCCGCCCCACAGCTCCACCCGACCCATATCATATGTTCTTGAACCACCAACCTCCAACATAAGGGAGACCGATTTCCTCTTACGTGA
The DNA here is from genome assembly GCF_040412425.1 of Macrobrachium rosenbergii. Taxonomy (NCBI): domain Eukaryota; kingdom Metazoa; phylum Arthropoda; class Malacostraca; order Decapoda; family Palaemonidae; genus Macrobrachium; species Macrobrachium rosenbergii. Next base: position 6,085,911 of record NC_089763.1, on the reverse strand, counting down.
AAAAGTGGTTGGCTTGACATCACAACCGTACACCCATATGTCGCATTAAAATGAGCATGCTGGAGCGCGCTACTGTGTGTGTGTGTGTATGTGTATGTGTATGGGGTGTGAGAGAGAGAGAGAGAGAGAGAGAGAGAGAGAGAGAGAGAGAACCAATAGTGTCAAATGCACATTATAATGCCTATAATTTCAGCTTGATGCAAGTTGTCAATGTGATCACCAGAGTAGGGTTTGGAGGTACGTAACTTGGAATGTTAGTTGATATACTTTGCTTTCGGGATATTTTTACGAGTGTTGATAGGCCTAACCTGAATGGTCCAACGGAGTCAAAATTAGCTGGGCAAATGAAAGTTTAAGAAGAAAACGAAAGTACTGTCTCAAATAATGGCAAAGTAAACAGCCGTCTAGGGCTATGAAAGCACAGTGAAGGCACCCTGGGTCTAGTGCAAAGTACGGCCTATTTCAGACGAATCTCTGCCTTTGGCCCGGCGCATTGCATCCCGGAAAGCACAACGCTGTATGATTCTCAGTTCGCGTGAGCAAGATCTCTTTTAGCGAAAAATAAAGTATTCAAATAAAATAAAAGGTAGACGCAGATGATGATGAGAGAAGCGCTACCTCGACCAATCTGCTTTGATTTTTGCTTTGAAGGCAAACATTTAAGACTGACGAAAAATAGACCAACAAATGTCTCCCATTGTCGCCGGGCAGCTGTCATCCACACTCTGTTTGACATACTTACGATCGTGCACAATAATCATACACGACGTAGCATTAAATAACAAAATGGGAGGGGAGGACTTCGGCTTATTTTGTTGTTAGTCAGGATAATAGAAAATGCTATGTAAACAAGTGTTGTCAATTCCGGACGATATTACAAGAGCTAAAAAATTTTTCTATAACCATTATGAAATATTCATGACGAACGCTGGTCCTTTGCCGTGAATCGAACAAATGACTTCATCCTAGTGAATTGCAACGCTCAAAAGCTTCTTCTTGATACTCAAGGTGAGCTCTTAACAATGCCGAGGTGTCTAGGCCACACCAAATAAATGAAGACACAAAATCCATCTCAGCTTTGAATTACGACGAAGCAGGCAGTCTTAACATGACCAAAAATTACGCCGCCGCTAATAATCAGAACTCCATTATTGCTAATTTGCTTTATTATTCTTACCTGTGTTAGACCCGTCCTGTTAATTTTGAAACTTCACAAGCTGAGCGAGACACCATGAGCCTGGATTGTGTGTGTGTTAGAGTTTTAAATTATCAGGGCCTGTGCCTAAAAGTTGTTCTCTCTTTCAACATTACCGCATCTGTAGTTGAAAATTCATATCTCTGTGGAAGATCTGGGAACCAGGTCGATGATCCAAATCTGACCACTCATCAGCAATTTTTGGCAGCCGGTACTCAACCTAACGGCTTTCACTGTCCTCAGATACACCCCTCAGCTCTTTTGCTAATGCCTTTTTAATCTTTTGAAAAGCATCAATTCCATCAACCCTCAGATAACCACCTGACCTCCCTCAGCCAATCATCAAACTGTTCCTCAGGCTCTTGCAAATTCAACATATGACTGAGAAGCTGTTTGGAAATTCTGAATTTAAGGTGATAGGCTTCAGGACCAAATAATGGCTTTGGGACCAGGGACTTGACCTTGCGATAATCCTGGTCTATTCCTCTTCAAGGCACTATATATACCCGGATTGCCTTGCTCACCAACTCTACTGAATCAAAACAGTCCATTTCAGGGGCCAAGACCTTAGGTGGCAACACATTCAAATGTCTTCTTGAAAAACTCAGGGGACATTTCTTTCATCAAAAACAAGCGCTAACTTCAATTTCGCACAAAGATTAAATTTATCACCAAATTACTGAGGAGCAACAGTACGTATTTGGTTAGCCATCCATGATGTTTGCCTCTCATTCTCCTCAAACACCAACTTCTTTAGCTCGATCCGTTTGCACAAAAAACTTTATTCAATATCCTCCTTGGTCTCTCCCAAAGAACGGACAGGAGCCAGAGAATCTCCTGGCACAGGGTTTGCAAGAGCCTCAAAGGGGTTGGTAGAAACATCCTGTTTCTTAGGCAAATTTGCAGGGCCCTCAAATATAGTTCCTGTCCGTGGAGGATCATCAAACGATGTTAAACCTGCTCTCACACTAATCCTGTCATCCTCCGACTCTACCCCAGACAAACTACCATCCTTTTCAAAATCACTATCCTCTCCACTCTCACTCACTAAATGCTCAGCCTCAGCTAACCCTTGAGCCACCTTACTTTTAATGGATGTCAACAACTGCTTTTTTGTACCCGCTGCCTTCAACAGAATACCCAACATCCGTGCACAACTTAATAAATAATCCCTAGTCAAGACTGGCAAATACTTAGTACAGTCAGCCAAACCCAAAAACTCAGCTGGATCAAACTCAAAATCCTCCATTATGACTAAACAATAAATTAAATAGGGAGAAAGGTGATACTCAAATAACCTATAGCAAATAAAAATAAATATAATGAAATTACTCAAGTGCTGTTCCAGCGACCAAAACTCTGAATACCCCTGAGTACAATCCTGTTATGGTCGCCAGATTGTTACAACCTCTTTTGGATTGTGGTGCAGGTCTTTAATACACACTTTGGATTGTAGTCAGTTTATCAGGTAACTCAGAGCAAAAGGGTCAGCGGAAACAATAAACAATTGAGAAAACTTAACAATATTTATTACTTAAAGAAACATATTAAGATCAACCTTGAGTCTTTGCAAAAACCATAAAGACTACAAAAAAAGGACAAATACCGGTCCTTTACAAATCCCATAGGATTACCTACAGCTAATAAAACTAAGCCTAACAAGTAAAAGAAAATTAACGTAAAACAATCAGGTTGGATCGAACACTTTTGCTGGCCAGACCAAACACAATAAACTAAAGATAAAGGTAAGAGAAGGAAGGCACTTAATCTCCTACCTATCACCACAAAACTAAATGTCCTAACTATCACCACAAAACTAAAGTGTCGGTGAACACTTACATTCACAAAATAAGAATTGCCATTAAACATAAATGATAACATTTATTAATATTTAAACAATAATCTCACTTTAGGAGAAAATAAACGAAGTAATATGTAGGCAGTGATCTAACTGCTACCTCTGCTGCCAAGAGGTCACACACACCAGGTTAAATGTAAGTGTCTAAAACGGCCCTGTCCGACAAAACAGAGATATTCACTCCACGGTTGAGAGCATGTTCACTCCTACCTGGGTATGGCCACCCTAAAGGCCTCCTCACGAGCAAACTTGCTCCCAACAGCAGTTTTAAAGGCGTCCTGGCAGAAGTGAGTAGTGGCAATTCAACTCCTGTGATGACAGAGAACAGTGATACCATCAACGCCCTGAGAAACACTTCTCACAGGGTAAAAATAACACGTCTCAGGTGACAGAAGTACCTGCGAGCCAACGTACAGAGCAGTAACTCACGTCGCAGGTGACAGAGAGCACCACGTAAGAAGGACGACGTAAATCCAAAAATTATTTTGAGGATGCCAAGATAATAAATCAAAGGCGCAAGCTGCGTCAATCAGGGGGGAAGTTAAACCTGCACTGGACGGGCCACGACATTCACAGCAAAACGTTGACCACCAGCATCCAACGGCACTCGAAAAATAAAATAATAGAACAATCGTTAATAAGATAGTTAATTAACGTAAACGATCGGGGAGGAGGCGTCAAAACTGTAAACAAATACTAAAATCACTCTACTTAGTTTTTACAAAGCACTGGCGTTCCTTAGGAGTAATAATTAAAACTAAAAAGAAACAAGGTTGATCTAAATTTACTTAAAGCCAAAAATAAAGGGAAAAATTCACGTTAACCTAATAGCGCTCATTAGGTTAACTTGAACCTAACATTGGATCATTGTTGTGTAAAATTGAAGGAATGTGGCTGCATTGTTTTGTAACTGTTTCAGAGCCATGTAGCGTTTTAAGGGCATTTTGAACAGCTCTCCGTTTTAATGATGCGCCGAATCCTTCAACACCGTGGTTCCGGTCTCCCAGTTTTAACCCAAATATGTTGCCAAAACATTTCTCGAAACTTGAGATTTTCTTAGCTTAGGAGCGGACAAAGTTTGTATCTCAGTTAAATTGGAGGCCTAAGGAATATTTATTTTCTTTTACTAACTCATTTATTTATTTCTGCGGAATCATTGCATATATATTTATTTATATAAGTGTTTCAGAAATTAGAGCCCTGTCCCCTACAGCATAAACTAAATTTGATATGGACAAAAACAAAAGTAATTCAGAACAGGTATTTATTTAAGTTTCTTCTGAGTATTTAATATTTTGTGTGGCTCCATCTGCCTGAACCACAGCCTGCATTCTTGAGGGTATGATTTTAGCAAATCGCAAAAGCTGAGACTCAAACTCCATTTCCCTGAGCACTTCAGTCACCTCTCTCTTCGCAGGTCATCGAGGCTTGTTATACCATCATAGTTCACTGTGCGCACTTCAACACGATCCTTTAAGATTCTACCAATGTTTTCCCACACATTAAGGTCAGGGCTACCTGGAAATTCACTTGACCAGAAGAAATCGATACCACTGTTTCGAAGCAGCTCCTGTGTCTGAAGAGCCTTGGGACATGGTGCCTTATCATGCAAAATGTGACTTCTTCAACAGATAACACATTTTCAGGATCTTGAGGAAAGGAAATACTCCACCAGTAAGCACAGTTTTTTTAAGTATTCGCCATTCCATGACCATCCTTTTCTTTTGATGATCCCATTAATCGTTTGGCTGTGAAACAGAGAAAAATTCCCAAACATTCAGGAAATTTCAAAATTTGGCGATAGCGCATGTCATCGCTGATATCATACAACTTTGCAGCCCAAGTGATGTCATTTTTATGATTTGGCTTCCTGACTGTGTAAATGAAGAATTCATCTGATGCGGCAACATGGAGAAAGTCAGCTTCATTCCAGTCTTTAAGAAATGAACCACAAAACCATGCACAGTCTTCTCTGTTGCTGAGTGATGTTGGGCTTGCTGATAACATGAAAATGGCTTGATACAGATTTTCAACTCACGATATACAGCACTATAACTTCTCTTCTTTTTTCCCTTTTTTGTTTCTAGTTCAAGCACCAATTTATGTAAAGACTTTCTTGGTCTACCCACTGCCTCAGCTATGATGTCTTTTGACTCCTGAGAAAGAACTTAGGCCTTCCAAGATTCTCCCTCTTTTTGCGATGACAGTCATGTGGGTTTTGTTCCAGTTTCTTTTAACAAAGGATTCATCTCTTTTATTGTATTTAGCTATCCAGGAATGTGAAATGATGGATGAGCCAGCATCCCTGGCCTCTCTGAAGGTTATAGCCTGGATTCAGTCACTCCATCTGATTCCCTCCGAGTTGTTAGCCATGGCTGTATCTAACTCACACTCAGCCTGGAAATATAAGAAATGTAAAATGAAAAATAGCTTAATAGAAACTTAAAATAATGTACTTGGAGATAGGCTATAGCAGAAAACTTCGTAACTTTCCATTTTGTGCTGTGGAGGGCCTCTAATTTCAGACACCTGGTATATATATTTATATATATGTATATATAAAATATATATTGTGAGGTTTAGTACTTTTGATGGGACAATCGTTTGCGATTGTTCCCTTGATGGGTTGTTGCCTCCTTACTTTTGTTTTCTTTGCGCTCTGTAGGAGTTGACGTCTGTCTCGTTGTCTTCAAGATCGTCAGTTAGGTTTGGGATAGCAGCGAGTCAGGTTCTTGACAGCATTTAGCTTCTATGAGTATTTTGAACTGCAGGTATTCGCTACCTGTGGCCCTCTGCAGTTGGAGGATGACGTTGATGGCTGAACCGTGTCCATCAGTGGAGCAGTGTTGTTCCTGTTTAACAGCAGACTTGCTGTTGCCTTGACTCTGCCGATCATCTGTCTGTTTTGGAGATGTTTCTGTTGGCCGTCATGGGGTGGTTGTTGTCGATGACCGTACGGCAGTGCTCAAGGATGTTCATCCTCTTCGACCTTTGATGGGTTCTCGACATCTGTGTTGATTGTCTGTCGTGATGTTGTACTGCATGAGGTTGATTTGTTAAAATGCAATTATTCTTCAGGTGCTGTTATATTATTGTTATTTGATACTCGTAAATTGCTGTTTATTTATGCTGCTTAATTATTTGTGTTATTAATGAAGCATTGTTATACCAATACTTATTTTATTCTTTGGAGCTATTTGTGCATTTATTGTTTATGCTGTCTGATGTTTTGTTTATAATGTAGCTGAAGTGTTGTTAACTTCAATTTAAATATTTACTGTTTGCTGATTTACTTTGATGGTGTTTGAAGTAACCTTGATTGATTTTGCTGCATCTCTGTTATTTAACTGACTCGTTTTATGGCTGTTTCATTGATTTTTGTAATGTGATTATTTTGATTTTTGTTCCAAACCTGACTCACTTGTAAATATGTAAATATCAATTATAATAAATTAGTTTAAGGTAACTATTTGTTTTGTTCAGCTCCTTCCTACTTTGTCTGCCTCAATTTCTGCCAGTCATTCCAGTCCCATACTTTTTTGTATTTAAGAACCTGCTGAACTGTGGTTCATAACAATATATATATATGATATTATATATATTTATATATATATGGAGGGGAGATAGATATATACATATATATATATAAAAAAAAATTCTTTTTTTTTTTGTATATGTATATATATATATATATGTATGTATAATTGTTTGGCGATTGTTCCTTGTATGTATTTTTATTTTCTTTGAAGGAAAGTTGACGTATATATATATCTGGATATATGGCATATATATACATATATATCATATATATGTATATATATGCATACATATATATTTATTGGATATATATATATATATTGGCCCATATATATGGTGGATAGCTAAATATAGTTTTTATTTCATTAAAATGGTGAAAGAGAGACGATTGACTTGCAGTAGCAGATATTCTTGTTTTTCTTCTAGTATGACTTATGTCAGCCCCCATTCATAAAGGAATTTATAAATGAGAGAAGAAGAGAAAGAACGAGAAACAGAGATTGAGAGAGAGAGAGAGAGAGAGAGATTTCAAGTATGAATTGCTTTAACAGTTAAAAATTGTTTATAAATAGATATTGCTCTAAATTGTCTGAGTGATTCCTTGAGAGAGAGATTCTGAGAGAGATTAGAGATTTCATTATTATTATTATTGGTGAGAGAGTGGTGGAAATGGTTTTCGAGGTTGAAAGTGTTGGTATTCGTGCTGGTGGTAGTGTTGGGTTGATTTTTCAGTGGTGGAGCTATTAATGGTTGCCAAACTGCCCAATAATCAACTCCGTACCTCATTTTCAACTAACATGTATAAAGATTACATTTGTGCTAGAACAGCATGCAGACACACATGTATATGTGTTTATTGCATTCTTTAAGCAATTGTGTATTGGAATATTGTCCAGCAATCCTTGACCGATCGGTACCCATTTACCCTCTTTGACTGAGAGTTATTTCTGAAGGGAAATGGAGAAAGTTTCGAGTTCAGACAACAAATGAATTGCCCACGAAACGTCGACGCTAACTCTGGCACTCAAAAGCGGAGGTTAGGTGGGAGATCCTATTGGCATTTTAATAAATAAATTCTCACTTTTCCCAGCCCTTTTTTCTCTCGTCTCTCTCCTTCCTCCTTTGTCTCTTCAAATGATTTTGTGTGGCTTTATTTCTTCTCAATTGTCCCGTAAGACCAGCGGTTGTTTCATATTTTCCTAAGAACCTGTGAACTAAAAAGTGTTCATAAGAAATATATATATATATATATATATATATATATATATATATATAATATATATATATATATACATTTGTATCTGCTTGTATAAATGATAGAGATTGGGTATTATAACACGACATATATATATATATTCACTCTATATCTCTATATGTATATATGATATATATAATATATATAATATATTTTATCTTGCTAATCAGGACATATAAATAAAATATTTTCTTGTATATATCAATTGGATATATATTTTAAATATGAAAATATAATCTTATATATATATATCCATTCTGATGATATATATAAAAGAACGTAATTTTCGGCTATTATTCATGACACACGTATATATATATATATTATATATATATATATATATGATATTCTGAAGATTTATACTCTTTTGGTAAATAATTCCCAAAAATAATATATGATATACTCTTTTGTGCAGTTGTGCTGCACTAGTTTACGATTTGCGGTGAATATCTGTAATTATTTTAGTCTTTCACTTTACGCTTTCATAATATGTTCTTTTTTTTTTCTTATTGGTATATAATAATATTTCTGCATGTTGCATTTGACGTGCTAAATGTGATGATTTTTATGCATAAACGTCGTAAAAATCAGAAACTACATGTTTTATATCATCTTGTGTTGTTTGTAGTTTGTTGAACTTACTGCATTTTTATTTCTTTCTACCAATGAATAGATAACGAGCTCAAAAGCCTCATATGAGCTTCGATTCTACACTGAGGAAGAAAAACTTCCAGATCACTCGACTCGTGCTGTACTTGCAAACGTGGTGCTAAGGAATTCGTACTTTTGCTGCGGAAGATCTGGGAGAAAAAGATTAGTGCAAAGAGCAGCGCTTGAATGAAACGTAGGAATCTTAGCCAACGAACTTTATGGATGTAAAGTGGGATGTTGAACCCAAAATAAAATTTATATATATATTATATATATATATATATATATATATTTATATATATATATATATATTATATATATGGGCATAAAATAAGATATTACGATAAATGGACTGATTTTTGATAAATGCATGAATGTTAGCGAAATGACAACGGTTGGAAATCAGAACTGGGGACGTAGGGAGTGGAAAAACATTACCAAATGTGAAGAAAAGATGAAATACTGTTATAAGACGGTTCTCCTACCTACAGAGAAAAGAAAATGGCTGATTGACTAAATAAACACAATTCGAGGTGGTGGTTACACTGTATATCAAGTTAAGTATACCTTAGCTTAACCAGACCACTGAGCTGATTAACAGCTCTCCTAGGGCTGGCCCGAAGGATTAGATTATATTTTACGTGGCTAAGAACCAGCTGGTTACATAGCAACGGGACCTACAGCTTATTGTGGAATCCGAACCACATTACAACGAGAAATGAATTTCTATCACCAGGAATAAATCCTCTAATTCTGTATTTCAGAAACGGTACTGAACTGGAAAGCCCATGAAATCCAAATTACTCATGATCGCATGCATGGGGTAAAATGTGCTGCTGATGTATTTTCTGTGAGGTGACTAGAGTTGTTCTGGTTCTCTTCAAGGGGCGAATCTTTGTTATAAAATGAATGAGAATTTGACTCTGTGTCTGACAGAGTCTGGAGGTTTTTTCGATGCGGTGTTCAAAAGTACATATATATGTGTGTGTGTGTGTGTGTGTGTGTGTAAATTTATTATTCTATAGACCGAAAGAGAGACTTTCATATGACACAGACCAGCCTAATAGAAAGTACCGTAAAAATGTTCGGCTGAGAAAAGGAAATATGTTCTTATATAAAGAAACTGAATGAAAGGTATGGAGCCTTCCTTAATCTCATCCTCCAAATCCTACAGGCCGTGGCGGCGGGAAAGCCTGCGGGAGAATCAAAATTCAGCGCGAGTAGACAACTTGAATGTGATTCGGGGTCTGCAAAGGTAATGAACTGAGGATGTAGGAGGTTTTTCCCTCCAGGGAGCGGATACGAGGAGTCACCGTGCCGCTTGGCATTTGTAAAATTTCTCTCTCCGTTATTAATGATCTTCATTTCCATCTCTTTAACTTACGCTTTATCTTTTCTGCTTTTCTCGTCTTACTCTTTACTTCCTTTTTGTTGTTTCTTCCGACTTATTCTACATTTTATGTTACTTTAGGTTTTTCTTTGAATAGCTGTCCAGCTGCACATTACTCCCCCTATTACATATTTTTCTTTTTTTAGTCTTCCACAAGGCCCCTTCTAAGCGTCTTCATCTCTTATTCTCTCTTTCTCTATTTTCACCGAATTGGACAAAAAAACATTTAAGTATCACTCATGTTATTTCCCTTTTTAATGATCTAAGACGTCAGCTTTAAAAGTGTTCCGTTTCACCATTTCCAGTTTTTATTTTTTCGAATATACTGAATTTTATTTTAAAGTTCCTTTTCAAATCTGTGGGCATTCTGCTTACATTCAAAGTGACATCTTAACAACTTGAACTGTAGACAGACAATATAAGGAGTTGCTTGGTGAATTTAGACTGACATTTTAATTAAGCAGTTATTCCTTCATTAAGTCTATCTATTACAAATAAATGTCTGAAGATGAGAGACAGTGGATTCTATAGGGAGAAATAATTGAATGAATAGACAATCTTCTGAATAAATCAAAGTTCTGAGAAGAGGTATGATGTTTTCTGTTTAGTGTGCGATAATTAAAAGTCTTCGTTTTGCTAAATCTCTGTTAAATTAAAGAAAGATATATTTAATCAGCTTATACATGCGATGAGGTTTAATTCAGATATGGAAACCATTTAACTAAACACGGCCGTCTGTTTCATGTTAATTCTTTAATATATCTTCGTATGACTTGAATATTTTCCAGTAATTTGAAGAAGAGGTCTGAATATATATATATATATATATATATATATATATATATATATATGTATATATATATATATATATAAAAGGATGTATGTGTGTATGTGTGTGTTTGTGTACATTCCAGCATAACTCTGAAACGCATTAAGAAATTCGACCAAACTTGGTATACTTATGACTTAATATCTGGGAAAGAATACTGTGGGGGTAAGACGTCACTGGCACCAAAAGGGGTAGAGGTGGGGAGGGGGTGACATGTAAAAATAACTGAAAACGACAGATATTAGTGTCTAATCCATAGTTTTCGAGGTCATTGAGGTGAATAGTGGACTGCCCGATGCCCTTTAAGTCCATGTTCAGCCCCGATAGGATGGCGCAGTGAGAAGGGGTTAAATATAAAATGTCAAAAATGTTGGGAATTGTAACTGAAGCAACTATCTTAACGGGGAAGGGAGAGAGAGAGAGAGAGAGAGAGAGAGAGAGAGAGAGAGAGAGATGATGGGGTGTTAGTGAGGAGAAAGAGGGAAAGAGTGAGAAAGAGAGAGGGAGAGAGAGTTTATCAGTTATCGTTCAGAGTTTTCCCAGGCAGCGCCAGGTTGGTCAGCTAGTACTGTTATAAAAAAAACCATGATGGTGTGCATAAAGACCATGAAAGCCACCTTTCACTGCAAAGCACCAATAATTTATTAGGCCTTGAGTATACCGCAATTAAGAAATTTCCGTGAGTTCTATAGTTTTGACATTAAAGTGTTAAATTTCTCAAAGCAACTATCCGTAAATAATCCAAATGTATATCCATCTTATAGGCTTTTGTAATGCTAAAATGTTCTCTAATATTTCATCTGTACATTTCTAACTGAGTTTTTATAGGTTTTGAGATCTCAATGGATAAAATGCAAAAAATAGAAAACGAAATCCCACGCTCGGAAGGAGGGCAGACTAATCCATTATTTGACTCCTTTGTTGCGTGAAGTCTGACAGTGTCACAGCCACTGGCTGAGGGAAATGGGGGGAATGCGTGGACAAGAGGGAAACGGTATTTAGTCAATTAAGAGAGAAAGGAAGCGAATTTTATTTAGTCACAGAGAGGGAGAGAGAGAGGGGGATTTGTGTAAGGTGTGCCTGTGTCTGTGCGCGTGCTTAAGAGAGAGAGAGAGAGAGAGAGAGAGAGAGAGAGAGAGAGAGACAGGGATATGGTCAGTCGATGTATTGCTTATGCAGATGAAAAAAAGTGGGCTCATGTGTGCATAATGTTGCAGAGAGCAGCACTACGGGTAATTTCCTTGACCCCCCCAGATTTTTGGGAGGCGCAAAAACGAAATCGACAGCAACCGAGGCAGGACCGATAAATTGCAGCCCTGACTGGGAGTTGCTCGTCAGCTGCAGGGGATTTCCCAATTATTTTTCGAAAGCCAAAGACGGGCGTACTCGGCAAATCTTACAAGCAATAAGAGAAAAGAAATTTTCTCCTTAAAGAATACAAAGCTAAGCTTCTCGCTATTATTCTGAACAGCGGGACAAAATCTCAGCTTTGGAAAACAATAAGTTTGAATTTATGAGACGTTTGCTTTGTATCTTTAGTATTATAGTTTCCCTTCACTTGGTTATTGCTAATACAGAACCGTCGGCAAGTGCTTCCGGAGTATTTTCACAGTTTCTCTCTTTACTTCAGTGCAAAAACGTACTATGGGCTGATGCAAATATAATTTTTAGTATATTAATTAAATGTATAAAATATTGAATGTCTGTTATTTTTTATTACTTTATTCAGAATATATACTGTATGTATATATGTGTGTGTGTGTATTCTGTATATATATATATATATATATATATATATATATATATATATATATATATATATATATACATACATATGCATATATATATACACACAGACTAATATATTAAGATGTGACTATGCGTACAGACATATGTACCCATTAATATGCTAAGCTACGAGCAACACATTAGTATCGAATTTACACCCAAAAGAAATTATGCAGTATATTGTCCAGGAGGACAGTGATACTCAAATACAATTTTACTAACGTTTAAATTACTTCCTAGGTGAAGTGATTTGTTAATGAAGTTGATGTTTGAACATCAAAGTTAAAAAAAGAACCAATAACAATATTTGAACATATATGATGTTTGAAATTCGTTGTAAAATATAATAAGGGTATAACGATATATATATATATATATATATATATATATATATATATATATATATATATATATATATATATATATATATATATATATATTATAATTCCAGGAAGCTCCCAGCCACCAACTGCTTCATTTATAGTTGGAAAATCTAGCAGTGCATTTTGGTCACTGCCTGACAAGCAAGGGCGAAAGGAATATAGGCCCCTCCCTTAATCTCTTAATCGTCTTTCAACTTTCTCTTCTGAAACATATGACTGCGGGAGACTTTTGTTTACAGAGACACGAAAGAGCCGAGAAGGGAGATTAAGAGAAAAGGACAGCTGGCCTGCACCTGGGACTTAGTCATTGATGCAACCGACCCATCTCCCTGTAGGTATCCTCCTGCCCCTTGACCAACCTCATATAAGGGACTGGCCGAGGGAACAACGAGAGAGACGCACTGCTGGGTGCGAGAGAGATACATCTCCTTCAGAGAGAGCCATGCCCTATCCTGTGGGGACCTTTAGTCTTCTTATCTGTGAATCCCTCAGCTTTCCTCTGTCGCCATTTCCTCGCTGCAGCCTGGTAAAGTGATCTGTTGCAAAAGTTCTTCCATGTCAGTCACACTGGTTAAATTCTCGTCATCCTATTTCCTTCTCTAAGTGCCAGTATTTCCACATCAACCTTGCCTTATTAGATCAGTGTTACCCAAATGCCCGTGTTTGAATAATTACGTAAAATTGTGTGTTCAAGGCTTCTTGGAACCCTCTGTGCTCGCCTTGTCCTATGTAAATTTCACTGCGTCCTTACTGGCTTTTAATTCGTGAACCCCTATCTTTACAGAGGGTTGTTAGCGGTGGAAACCTCTCTTGACTGTGCCGTGTGTCAGCATCGTCACACCGATGGATGTACTTTCAAGTTTTCCCCGTTATAATTAACCTCTCAGGCCTTGCAAGTCTGGTTAGTCCATTTCACCTTCTGACATTTCATTTCATGTAAATACACGTAATCTTAAACTTACCCTAACATGTTTACTTACAAATACCTTGTGAGCAGAGCCCTCAGCTCCTATAAATTCCCCCTTTTCCTTGTGTTCTTACGATTTCATGAATCAACAGCAGTCAGATTGTATGCAAAAATAGAGGTAAGTGACGAAATCATTCATTTAGAGTCTATAACTGGCTCATGGTGAGCATTTCTAAGGAAAAATCGTAAATATATGTAAATATGTGTATATTATATATATATATATATATATATATATATATATATATATATATATATATATATATATATATATATATATATATATATATATATATATATATATATATATATATATATATACATATCTGGTTATGTTGTCCTTTCTAGAAAACTTCAATTTAAGAAGGAACAGGATAGCCAGAAGATGTGGTAGAATTGTAGACATTATTATTTCTTAGAATATGACAGAGGCACAGCCGAGCTTTCGGGAATACATGACTTTTCCCATCATCAGGTTACTTATCTATAGAATGACATAAAAAATAAAGAGAAACAGTAACAAAACTATACTGACTGACTAAATCTAAAAGTGTTACAACAGTCATAACTGACAACACTTTAAAATACATAATAATATAGAGTAAAAAAGGAACATAAAATCCTCAGTTAACTGCAAATCAAAACTGACAAAAGAGCAATGACTAGGTAACAAGAGATTAAGTACTAAACAGAAATTGTCAAATAAAATTACTGAGCAGATAGATACTGAGAGAAAAAAAATCATGAATATTAAAAATAATTATAATGATAATGTAATACAAAATACTGGAGAACCTACTGCCCATGTCGTAGTTAAATGACAACTGGGCGAGTTAGAAGACTGTGAATGGAAGAGGGTGAAGTGCTGTGGGTAAAAATATTAAAAAAAGCAAACTATGCAATGAACAATGGAACAGAGGTAGTTTGGCTACCGAGTGTTAGTGATTGTTGTTTAATATGGAGGAAACCTAAAAAGGGAAGGTAATGGCTGTTTTTTGTTTGTCCGAGTATTTGAAAATCATTGTATTGTATGTGATAGTGGCAAGATAAGGCATGAAGTCTAATGGCACTATTTTCTTTTTTGCTTAAAGCTAAGCCTGCACGATGGCTGACACCCCTATGAGAGTCGATGCGCACCTTAAGTAGGCGATTGGTACTTCCCACATAGGTCCCAAAATGACATTTAAGGCAATTAAACTTGTAAACAATGCAGGTACGCATCAACTTCGGGAGGGTGTCTTTCACACGAACCAGTCATCCGATTGTAAGAGGGTTATTAAAAGTAAATCTGAAGTCAAAATACGGATGCAGATGGCTCATGAGTGACAATAATTTTCGTTTGATTAAGACAGAATTATTAGTGAAGGGCAGAGAAACGTACATTATCTTTTCGGGAACGGTGCAGACTACAGTTTTGGGCTTCAAAATATTGTCTAAAAATTCTTTAACGAGTTTGTTGAACATGTTCAAGGGATAGCAATTATTCTTAAAATACGTCTCTAAAAACCTGACTTCCAGGTGAAAGTTATTCCAGTCGGAGCAAAGCGAAAAGGCTTGATGAATCAGAGTTCTACAAGAATTGGCCTTGAAAACAAAGGGACAATGACTAAAAAATTTCATCCCGAGGCCGGTAAATGTTTTCTTTCTAAAAATGCCAGTCACAAAATTTCCCTTAGAACGGGAGACCAAAATATCTAAAAAGGAAATGCGGCCATTACATTCTTTTTCCAGAGTAAAAGTAATATTAGGATGAAAAGAGTTGATAAAATCTACCCTTCACTAATAACTCTGTCCTAATCAAACGAAAACTATTGTCACTCTTGAGCCATCTGCATCCGTATGTTGACTTCAGATTTGCTTTTAATAACTCTCTTACTATCGGAAGACTGTTTCGCGTGAGAGACACCTCCCGGAGTTGATGTGTACCTCCATAGTTTGCGAGTTTAATTGCCCTGAATGTCATTTTGGGACCTATGTGGGATGCACCAAGATCCTACTTAAGGTACGCATCGACTCTCATAGGTGTGTCAGCCACCGTACAGGCTTAGCTTTAAGCAATGAAGAAAATACTGCCATTAGACTTCATGCCATATCTTGCCACCATCACATATAATATAGTGATTTTCATATAGGCCTACTCGGAAAAAAAAATAGCCAATACCCTCCCTTTTTTAAGAGTACCTCCAGTAGCAATGTTCATTGCATAGTTTGCTTTTTGTGTGTGTTTTTTTACCCACACCACTTCACTCTCTTCAATCAAAGTCTTCTAATTTCCATTTCATATATATATATATATATATATATATATATATATATATATATATATATACATATATATATATATATATATATATATATATATATATATATATATATATATATATATATATATATATATATATATATATATATATATATATATATATATATATATATGTATATATATATATATATATATATATATATATATATATATATATATATATATATATATATATATATATATATATATATATATATATATATATATATATATATATATATACTGTATATATATACAAAGCTCTATGGATTTGTTGTGCATTATTTACGTGCATTTATGAACTTCTCTTTAAACCAATAGGAATTACTGACTTGACTTCTGCTTTGGTAGAGTTAGAAGTTGAGGCTGATAAAAACCGTTTAGAAAGTTTACAATCCATACATTTATTCAAACATCGAATCTTTAAGAAACTGAAACATGAATATTCAATTACTATGAAACCATTATTTCATATAAAGATAAAAGCGGCAACTTAAAAACATATTGCACAAGTGTCCTGAAGTAATTAATATAAAAATAAACTGATCATATGCATGATTATGGAGCAGCAGTAACATGGAACCATTAGCACATAGAAGTTATGAGAGCGAAATCAAGCATTGCACCATAACAATACTAATAAATGAATAATGGAATGACTGAAGCCATAAGTATGTAAATGTGCCGATAAACATGCACACGTCAACTACTTGGTGTTTAACTGTTAACATGACAATGTTATCACCCAAACCTGCAATATATTTCCTTTGCATTTATGGAAACCAGGTAATTAGGCAGAGTCAGACCTTTAAAGCAGAAGTTTGATTTCATCACGAGCTTTGAACTGCTGCTATATCTAAGAGGACCTGTGACCAGTTGGACGATTTTAGTTTCATTCGCGCTGAGCAGTTTTTGCAAATATGGCATGTAAACAACTCGAGGGATTATGATATGGAAATTTCACATTCTAAAGATATCAGCAGGAGGGGATGTAGAGCATCAGTTTTATTATTTGTATATTTTCAAATCCAGCTCCGAATCAGTAGCCTAAGTGTACATAAGAGCGCGTGAGCAAGCAGATTCACGTATGAGTTTCTGCATACTTCCCTGATATATAACATACCAACATATAAATGTTTTTTAGTGATAAGCTTTTTCCCCAACCAAGCCAACTACAGAGAATAGATAGAACAGCGATAACAGTTACGTCCAGTACTTTATCGACGAATCGTGGATGAACCCTCAGTGCAGAAAACATCCACAATGTTAGCTGCTTCAGAGGGCTCGTGTTGAACCCTCTTTCTCGTACCCTATACTCCGCTCCCTGCCCGTTAATACCCTCCTTTCCATTACATTTTCTGACAGTGTTCTGCATGACCACCTGATAATATTTTCATTTATTTGTCACCCACAGTACACAAACTTTCTGACGCCTTCTGAAACCTAAATGTTTCTCAACTTTTTCTCTTCGTTTGCTTCATTAACATTCCACTGCCACCCTTCATTTCCATAAACGAAAGTTGGCTCAACAGTCCCTTCATACGTTCCGACCTTAGCTTCCATAGACACTCCAAGCGTCTTCCCATCTTTTGCACACATCCTGTTACCCTCATTGCTTTACCTATCCTGCCACTCACCTCTCCCTCATCCCACCATCATCGATATTTTTACTCTTACGTATTTGTATTAATGTAACACTTCCATTCCTCCACCTCACTCGCATCATTCACGATCTTTCCTCATTCCATGCGAGAGTCCAGGTGTTGCCTTTGTGATTCGTAGCTGGTCTTCAGGGTGAACATATCTGTACGTGAAGGTGTGTGCCCACCTGTGTGTGCAAAAATGAAAAAAAAAAACGGACAAGGTATTCATCAGAAGTCAATCGTAATTCTCGGCATGCAATTAAGTTTTCGAAGGCAAAGAAAAAAAAATAAAATTGACAGAGAGAAATGTAATGAAAACTGAAGCTGAGTAATGGAACAAAGGGTTTTACTGTAATAGTTATCTCTCTCTCTCTCTCTCTCTCTCTCTCTCTCTCTCTCTCTCTCTCTCTCTCTCTCTCATTAGCTTAATTCTCCTCGCTGTCCTTTCGCTTCTTGCATCGGACAGCATTTAACTTCAGTATCCAGAAAAGCTGTAATAAAGGTATTTCCAAGTCTTATTTTGAATGTTCATTGCTTAAGAGAAGTTTAATGACTTAATCTTCTGGTTTCGAACGCTTTCTTTTTTAATAAGCGCCCCGAAATGGAATTAGCAAATTTTTCTCGTTCCAGTCGCTGAAGTGGATGGGAACCATAAAAGAGGAAATGCCGTGAAAGAGGAGATTCTTGAGACTGAAACTGCAAAAACGACAGCGAGAAGAGTCGATTATTATGAAAGGCTCGTCCTTTTCATAGGAAACTAGCAGAATAATCTCTATGACGTTTCTGTCGCTTCAAATATTTATGTGCATGTTCATACATAAACATACAAATACACATACACACGATTATATACATTTACACAAATGAATTTATACATATGCATGCAGACACATATTTTGCAGTACATACTTCTCTGATGCAAAAGCAGATAGTTGTTTTGTCATTTATGTAAGACATATGGAAATGAGTATACTTTGATATTGCACATCATCGGAAGGTTATTTGGAAAACTGAGCTAGAAATTAAACAAACTGACAACAATGTTATTTTTCGGCGTTCCGAATCGCCTCAGCATCACCAAGATTATAAATTATGATTATGAAAGTATATAGTTCTTACCAATATTTAGAGAACCTATACACAATAGATCTCATTTTGTGACTAAGCTTCGCTCGTTAAATACTGAAATCACGTCTTGAATTATCTCCTCAAAAATATCTTGGGCGGCAGTCTCATAGTTCAGTTGGGTGTCAAATAAATATTTACCAATCACGATAGACTATCTCGACGTTGGAAAAAGCTTTACAGTTTTGTCGATATCAAAAGAAACGAGAAATTTCCCTTCCCCTCTCCTCTCCTCTCCCCTCCTCTCTCGGACCTTTGTTAGGAAAGAAAGGCAGAGTCGCAGGGGGAAGTTTGAAAAACTTATACTCGGCGGTGCTTTTTGAATAGATAACTTTTCATACACAAAAGGAAAGATGTGTCACAAATACACACACAGACATACACACACCCTCAAAAACACAAACGCACACATGTATGTATGTGTGTGTGTATATATATATATATATATTATATATATATATATATATATATATATATATATATATATATATATATATATATATATATATATATATATATATATATATATATATATATATATATATGTGTGTGTGTGTGTGTGTGTGTGTGTGTTTGCGTGTATAAGTAGGCTTGTGTGATTTAATAAGCCTCTTTGTAGGTGTACGTATCCGAAAAGCTGTGAGGAAATTAAGAAGTTATTATGGTTATTACAATAACACACACACATTCCTCTCTCTCTCTCTCTCTCTCTCTCTCTCTCTCTCTCTCTCTCTCTATCTATATCTATATATATATATATATATATATATATATATATATATACATACGTATATATCCATGCAGTGCTACCAGGGTACAGCTGTACCTCATGGCTGGAAGCGTTCTTGTATCTTGCCACCACTTGGCGCTATAAACACATCATGTTGCGTAGTGTCCTTATCTGGACTTTTTCATCCTTTGCCATTTTGACTGAGTTTATATCGTTGCTACTACCCGCTGAGATACAGTACATGGGGTACACTCAGACCCCAAGGTAGTAGAATCGTAGAGTGTCAAAAAATGTTACTTTTACAGTGTTGAAATTTACCTACCCTCTAAACTGGATAAGTATGGGATAAAGTTGGTATTGTGCTGTGATGCAAGAACCTTTTACGTAACGGATGCAGAAATCTACACAGGTAAAGATTCTATACCTAGTAATTTACCAATTGCTGAATATTATTGTGAAAAAACTTATTCGTTTATTTCATAGGGCCAACAGGAACTTGACTATGGATAATTGGTGCACGTCAGTTCAAACAGCAAAAGCCCCTTTGGATAGACAGATCACTATTGTAGGAACTATGAGGTAACAAAAGGGAAGTAGCCTACCACCAGCCTTCCTGGAGACAAGAAGAAGAGGCAGAAATACTGCTATGTGCGCATTTAGTGAAAACCTTTCTCTTCTTTCATACTGCCCACCTAAATAGAAAACGAAAATCGTCCTAATGCTAAACACTATGCATGAGAAAGGATATGATCCCAATTCAGTTACGTTACCAGGGATTATAAGCTTCTAGAACTTCACCAAGGGTGGCGTTGGCAGCTTTGACCAGCTATGTCATACATACACATGTGCTCGTAAAACACGTCGTTGGTCATTACGTCCATTCTATAGCTTGTTGGTTATGAATGGAGTAAATCTATTGAATGGTTCCTCTTCAATGGAGAAGGAAATTTTCAAGTACAGAAGGTCATATCTCAAAAAGCTTTCCTTAGATGTGATGAAACCGCATGTGATGAGTCGCGCTGCAATTCCTACTTTACCCCATCAACTCCGTGATACCATAAAATATGTTTTGACGATAAACACGCAAGAAAAAGAAGTAGCAGAATCCAAACCATGTAGTGGAAGGTGCAGTTTTTGTCCTAGGAACAAAGACCGAAAATCTAGAGTCAAGTGTGTACAGTGCAAAAAGTTCATTTGCTTGGAACATCAAATGAAAATGTGTCCAGACTGTTCTGAACAATGGAAGATTTTCATATTTTGATTTTTTCCACTGAAATAGATATAATTTTTTGTTCCGTATAAGTAATAGTAAATAAAAGCAATTCATTGATTTATTATGCAAATTATTATCCAGGGGTACACCTGTACCTAAGGTAGCATTCACGCTAAGAAAAATAAGGGTAGCATTCCTGAGATATTTATTATGTATATATATATATATATATATATATATATATATATATATATATATATATATATATATATATATATATATATATATATATATATATATATATATATATACACATATATATATATACATATATATATACATATATATATACATATATATATATATATATATATATATATATATATATATATATATATATATATATATATATATATATATATATATATATATATATATATATATATATATATATATATATATATATATATATATATATATATATATATATATATATATATACATATATATATATATATATATATATATATATATATATATATATATATATATATATATATATATATATATATATATATATATATATATATATATATATATATATATAATTGAAGACAGGAGCAGACACTCAAACAACAGGCAAATTGGAGTAACAGAAAGGCGTTCTTTCTTCTTTATCCGTTTATTGTTACGCCGACGTTTCGTATCTCTTGATACATCTTCCAGGCTGAAAAAACGATGAACTTAAACAGTACTGTGTATTAACACTAAAAGGTATACACATTATATACTTAACACCATGTTAAATGACAATTTAAAAGAAAAAAAAAGGACAACCTTAAAAACACTCACAAGATATAAAAAAAAATATTTAAAAAACTATTTTAAAAAGGAACAGAACAGCAGAAGAAGGCCGGGGCTAATACGAAAAAAAAAAAGACACCTACCCACACCGGTAGTGTAAAGCAAACTGACACAGACAAGCAATGCAAGGAGGGGAGAGAAGGGTGGGGGTGTGGGGCGGAGTATAAACAAAGAAGTTACAGCAGGTAGTTAAGCGATGTACAGCTGGGTGAAAGTTGATTGGTGATTAAGGGCAGGGACAGTTAATTTAATCATAATGGATTCAAGTGTGGTTAACTCTTCCACGTACCGGGTTCTCCCCACAATACTAAAATCCTTAGCATCTACACGTGTCTTACAAATTTTGCTGTGATTAATCAATTTAGCAAAACTCAGTTTAATCACTTCTAGAATTGGCTGTGCTGGACACAGCCTTCATTTTTAATGGTACTGTTTTTAAACAAATTGAGGGAATGGCAATGGCCAGTCCTTTGGGACCAACCTTTGCCAACATCTTTATGAACTCCCTGGAGGCGCTAGCTATCGATGAATGTCCTTCTCATTTCCGTCCACTTTTATAAACGTTACGTTGATGATACATTTGCCCTTTTTAGATTTGACTACCATGCTGACGCATTTTGGAACATTTAAATGCGCAGCACCAGAACATGATAAATTTACCATTGAGATTGAAACCGATAATTCTCTCCCTTCCTGGACATAAAGGTAACTAAGGATGAAACTGGCTTCCATACTGGTATTTATAGGAAGAACACTTTACTGGCCTTGGAACAAATTTTTATAGCTCGTGTTTTACAATTTTAAAATTAATTCCTTGACCACTCTCCTTCATAGAGCCATTAACCTGACCTCAAGTTGGTCCGCATTTCATGCTGAGGTGATTATCCTCAATGATTATTTTAAGAGTAATTACTACCCATCAGTGATATTCCATAGAGCTCTCAACAAATTGCTTAATTTGAAACTTAACCCCCCACCTTTAGTCCATAGTGCCCCCAAATTATGTTTGTATGCAAGCTTCCCTTTTTCACATGACAACAGATTTCGGAAAAAATGCAACAGGCTATTCAACGGACAGTTGCCCGCTCTCAATCTCAAGTTAATCCCAATAAACCCACGAACCATTGTAACTCTTTTCTATGTCAAGGACAAGATTAGCCCCTTGTTTACTTCCGGTGTGATTTACAAAATATAATTGTCCTAGATGTGATCTCGGCACTTACATCGGTTGTACCAGGAGGCTGCTAAGTCCGAATCTCCTCTCATCAAGGAGTTAGTTTTAGAACAGGCTGTCGATTATCCAATCCCGAGCAGTGCAATGTAAGGAATCACAGCAAAATTTGTAAGACACATGTAGATGCTAAGGAATTTAGTATTGTGGGGAGAACCCGATACGTGGAAGAGTTAACCACACTTGAATCCATTATGATTAAATTAACTGTCCCTGCCCTTAATCACCAATCAACTTCCACCCAGCTGTTCATCGCTTAACTATCTGCTGTAACTTCTTTGTTTATACTCCCCCCGCCTCCTCCCTTCTCTCCCCTCCTTGCATTGCTTGTCTGTGTCAGTTTGCTTTTTACACTGCCGGTGCGGTTAGGTGTCTTTTTTTTTTTATTGGCCCAGGCTTCTTCTGCGGTTCTGTTCTTTTTTAAAATACTTTTTTAAATATATTTTTTTAATATCTTGTGAGTGTCTTTAAGGTTGTCCATTTTTTTCTTTTAAATTGTCATGTAACATGGTGTTAAGTATATAACGTGTATACCTTTTAGTGTTAATACACAGTACTGTTTAAGTTCATCGCTTCTTCAGCCTAGAAGATGTATCAAGAGATACGAAACGTCGGCGTAACAATAAATGGATAAAGAAGAAAAAACCTGTTACCTCCAATTTGCTGTTATATATAATTTGCCTATATATATATATATATATATATATATATATATATATATATATATATAATATATATATATATATATATATATATAGAAATCATCAACACACAATCACGTGTGTGTGGGTAAAATATATGAGAATCAAACGGATTTACCGCACATATTTCCGGAACTGTTTTTTCCTCTTGGTTTTTGCTTCACAACAGAACAGAACTGAAATTCCTTTTCCTTCGTGCAACTACAGTATGACTCAGTATTTCTTTTACTCGCTTCCGAATCTCTTTGGTATTTCAATTGCTCCGTGAACCCACCTCCTGCACATCAAGAGATCTCATCTGCGATTGTGTCTCCTCGCAACATCTTTATTCGGAGCAAATTCTATGTTCAAGACGCTGTTATCTCTCACCTGATCTGGAATCTTACGAGGCCATAGATAAGATATTGATCCTGTGAGTGCTCGGCTGAACAGGGCCGGTTTAAAGGTATCTGCTGCTCAGATTTCTGTTGTGCTTGCCAAGGTCTGCTGTTTCCTCTCTTGCCACTACGCCCACCCCCCCCCCACAACCAACCCTCTCTCTCTCTCTCTCTCTCTCTCTCTCTCTCTCTCTCTTCGAAAGTATAACTTCCGGAAGCAAAGTCTGCTCAGTCTGTTATAACATATAGTCATAATTAGTTATCTATCTGTCCTCAGTATGTATATATATATATATATATATATATATATATATATATATATATATATATATATATATATATATATATATATATATATATATATATATATATATATATATGAGCGTTTATCAAGGTGTGCAGTTTGCAGTTGTGTAAATGTACAGCTCTTAGCTCGTGTTGATAAGCCTGAGGATCACTGCACTTTTACCACCGAGAAGTCCAGATTTAAAACAAAAGCTTTATTTCATCTTGTGAATATTCAGAGAAATTTTCTCGCTGTATATTATAGGAGTTCTGCAGCCCTGATGACGTACAGCAAATTATTCCCGTGAAGAAGCAAAAATTATGAAAACCCTTACATGTAATTATGTAATTGCAGTGGTCTCCCTCTAGCAACTTGATTATCTTTATACAACATCTGTAAATTATGTACATAAAGAAGTAAAGTCAGAGAGAGAGAGAGAGAGAGAGAGAGAGAGAGAGAGAGAGAGAGAGAGAGAGAGAGTTATTGAATTGGCTTTTCTTTTTATAATGAACAAATTAATTGATACCGGGATACTGGTAAATATATGGTAATGGGTTCAATGAATATGGTGAATCATAAAAATGAAATAAACTCCTGTCATTTTAATGGAGATAGTTCAGGCTCATGGGCAGGGTTACTTTACTGATATTAGGATGAATTCTGTTTTTATTTTGTAAATGATCCTCCCGTTAAATTAGGTATGTTTTATAAACAAATACAAAAAAGTGAAGTTCCGTTATTCGGACTTAATGATATTCTAGTTTCCAGTAGGACTTAAAATGTCAGTCAATTCTATATGAGGCCGCAAGACAGTATCCAAATTCAAGCGTCATAAGTCGATACACTGTTGTCTGCTAAACTGATTTTGTTGAAGGGTAAATACGTATGGTGCTAGAGCTTTGTTTTATTGTAATGATAAATATTGAGAAGCCAATATATAGGTAATTTGCTTGAAATGATACTATGAGCAATTGATAAAATGCTAATATAGTGCTGTAAAGCATTTCTCTTCTGTGTAATGACCGTCAGTGCAATGAAAGGCCTTTAAATGAATATGCAGTTGTAACAAATCATTATTTAGTCATTTACATTCTTTTCTCTTAAAAACTTCAAGCCTTCACTTTAGATTCAATAATTAGATCTCAGTTTCACAATCTGTGAAAAAATAAGATTCCTTCTGTTCAGATATGTTATGAAGCTTTGATGTTGATCGTTCTAAATATCCTGAAATATAAAATATTTAACAAGAGTTAATGGATATGTAGGGTTGACTGTAAAGTGGTACTTTAATAGAAAATGAGTTGCACCCAACAGAAGTAAATGCGAAGAGGAAAAAATTACAAGCATGTTTGTCATAAAAAGTACTGATTTTTTTTTTTAATAGCTAAAATTCCTTATTTGTATGCATGGGACACCTAAATATTCGCTGGCAGTTACAAGAGGATCCTATTTTAACAGGTCGTTTAAAAACAAACTAGGTAATTTGTGAAAATTGGCTCACATGATATAAAGTATGTCATCTGCTACAATAATAATAATGATATAATAATAATAATAATAATAATAATAATAATAATAATAATAATAATAATAATAATAATAATAATAATAATAATAATAAATATATATATATATATATATATATATATATATATATATATATATATATATTTATATATATATATATTATTTATATTAAGAAACAGTTCTTCAGTTTTCAGAATAAGTACAAGTCATTGTCGCAATCATCAGTAAACGGCCGACTTGAGAAGAATGGCTGAGGTTATCATACTCATCCCCATTCAACAACAACGCGAAACCTCGAGAATTGTGGTTAGACAATGGAGTGTCTAGGTTATTAGAAATAAGAGATAATTTTGACATTTCAGCAGAATCATATTATGGGATTACATTTTACATTACCTGTATCCTGTGGTTGTAATTTTAGGATGCTACCCATCAGTAAGCAATGAAGTACAAACAGCTGACAGAATGATACATAATTCCCACTGAGGCAAATTCGGTTGACAAACAGACGGGGTATGTCATGTCCCCTTATAGTTTCCGATTTTGAAAACCATGTTGTGTAGCGACAAGAAACGAGAAGGCTTTTATGCTCAGAAATGGAAGCGCACAAAGGCGCGGAACAAATTTTTTGTGAACTTGAAATAATAGTCATTGTAACGTAACATAAACAAATATATTCCATAATAAGTATTTGTGAAAACGAAAATCAAACAGTCGATGGAATGGGTATTAAGGTCATTTAAAATCAAAGAATGTTAAGTTTCTTTTGTGAAGTGATGATGGAAAGCGTAATTAAGACAAGCAAGTTTATATTTCTAGCAGTGTTTTCAAAGCAATAAGGAAATCAGTTTGAAACACGCATTTCCCAAAAGGACAAATAGAAGAATTATTATAGCAGAACAGACATCAAACGCCCTGCTTATGTGCATGCAAGATTATTCAGTTAGAATAGACTCGGCAAAGCGGACCTTTGTAGTAAAAAATATTTTTGAGCCAGCTGTAATCTAAATCACAAAGGAAAGAAATCTCATTAGAAGCTACGGAATATTTTTCAAATTTGAACCTCATAATACCATAAAATTAACTGTCGGCCCTCTGTAAAGATGACTCGGTTATCTTTCTTCTTTGCAAACTTGTACAACCTCCTTATACATACTATAGCAAGATGAATGCTGACACTTTGGCAGTTAAAGTATGAATGTAGCAGTAACCGCTGTGTAGTTTTTATCCAGGGCCACCCCTTCGTTTGGAAATATTAATGAATATATATATATGGAAACATTAATGAATATATATATATATATATATATATATATATATATATATATGTGTGTGTGTGTGTGTGTGTGTGTGTGTATGTGTGTGTGTGTGTGTGTGTGTGTGTGTGTGTGTGTCATGTCCTTTCCCTCGGAAATAACGATTCCATGACTCACGTGAATGACGTGGTTAATGCGGCTGATCGTGGTTGTTAGTGATATTGACCAAACAGTGGAGTTTATTTTGCTTATATATTGGACGAACGAGAGTCATTTTTCGTAAGTAAGGATGTATGTATGTGTATTTGTATGTTCGAATTCCGCACTTCAGTTTGTGGGTGTTACTTATTTAATGCAGGTATATGCATGCATTTGCGATTAGACAATTCAAGGCTTAAGTTATTAGTAGTGACAGATAATTTTGACTTTTCAACAGATTCATCATATAGGCTAATGTTTTGAATTACTTTGATCATATTTTTGTAATTTTAGATTAGTGTCACCCATCAATAACCTAAAAAGTACAAACAGCTGACACGTGTACTCATGCATTGTACATGGAGGGAGGTATTCCATATAAGATGATATGCACATAAAACGTGAAACTGTTCAGTGTATTGCAACTCTATCAGGAAGACTCTTTGACAGCTTTGGATGCAAACATGGCTTCCAGCACCCGTGCAAGTTATAATTTCGATACAAGAACCACTCTCATTCCGTAAAAGCATCATTGCAACAGAAGTTGCTCATTTCTGCAGCGTGTACCCTCTTTACGGCAAGTTGCAGATATGCATTGAATATATATTTATATTAAAGCCTTTTGACGTAAAATTTGAAAATAAAAACAGTCCGCAAATCCAAATGACGAAATGTTAGTATTTGCTGTTGCAAAAAAAACTGATGTTGCAATAGCCATTAGCATCCGGTTCGCTATTCCTTTGGGGCAAACGAAGCTTCAACTGGTAGACTCAAAAGGGGTTTTCGGAGTTGGGGGCAGGGGTTTAGGGTGGGGGATTGGGGTGGCCCATTGATTCACCCTGCCATAATGCAGGGAACCGTGTGTAGCTAATGGTAAAATTCACGTTTCAAGTTGTTTTCATTTTGGTAAAAGACATAAGGGGCTTTTTTCAACGACATTCTCTGTTGGGAAACAAACGAGAGTAAAATGCATTTTATAATATAAATATGCATTTTTCGCGCTATTTTTCTGCCAGTAATAAAAATAAACATACTTTTATCAGCAGAACAAACATGCATTTTCGTGTTATTTTCCTGTTGATAAATAACATACATTTCCCTTACGAAAAGGAACAGAAACGTTTTGACTTTATTTCCTTCTTCGATTTTTGTACGACATTTTGGACAGAATTATTTGTGTGTTCATTTTTCATTTTCTCTTAATTTGCCTTTGTCTCTATTCCCTTTCTTTTTTTATATTTTTCGAACTAGGGAATCCTGTTTTGAGGTAACTTGCATTACAAGGTAATATTCTTTAATGATTTATTTATATAGAGGCTTCCCAATTTTAAATAATAATAACAACAACAATAATAATAATAATAATAATAATAATAATAATAATAATAATAATAATAATAATAATAATAATAATAATAATAATAATAATAATAATATGGCTTACACCAGCGTTTCTCGACCCCAGAAGAAGTAGATACCGACGATTAAATACATAAAAGTTCAACACATATATTTACACTAATACAGTATAATAATAAATAGCTCCGACGTTTTTGATATAACGACAGGGATACTAAATTACCTGTCATCGACATTTGGTTCTTTTACAGAAGAGAAACCTCGTATTGACCGAATATTGCATAAGAGGAATCCGATTGCATCAATTGCACTGTTAACCGAGAGACAAATCTTTCGGGCCTTGAGCTCCAGGGGTCGAACGGCCGCACTTCTCGAGTTTGAAAAACTTGGACGGGAAACGGTGAAGTGGAAGTCTTCGTAAAGGAACTTTTTTAAGTAAAAGTCGCCATGTAGAATTTTACAAACAAAATTCTAAGTAACAAAATTCTACTTGAAATATTATAAAGGAAAATTCTCTGTCTGATACGGGGAATTTAATTAATACATTTTCTTGAAAGAAAAATTCAAATCAACTACTTTGCAGAAAAGCTACGTGGATAATTCTATACGTAGAGTCTGTGAAAAATTCTCAGTTACATGGGAAAAAATTTATTTTCATTTTGTGTAAATTCAAGTAGACTTTTATAAGCGAGATGCTATGGGAACGGACAAAGGAAACTATAAAAAAAAATTCTCTTTCATGGAATGCTGTAATATTGTGATGATCCAGAAAGAATAGCTTAGTATAAGCTATGGTAACTGGAACGCCTATTGATGTTCGGTAGGATAAATTAACCTATCAGATCATAATGGGGCAATTTTTAGTAATAGTTCTTGAACAATTCTGGTGAATCACATTTCAGATAAACGAATTCTCCACCTAATGTCAATGAACTCCTACTTCCAGAGAAAAACTTTGCGTTATGTTATTTTTCTTATCATCATCGTGCGTAACTTCTTGATTTCATTTATTATTTATTTTGTTTTACGTTTTGTTGTTATTATCATAATTAACAAAATGAAGTGCTGAAAGATACCTGTCTAACACCTAAGCCTGAAAGCTTGTCTTTTTGGAGAATGGCTTCTGAATTTGACGAGTTCCCAAACCTCGTGGAACAAAGTCTACTGTATGTATTTCTCTCTCTTTTGCTTGATCTCTGATTACTCACCGAATGTTCTCTTATTGTTTATCTACACGGACTCAACCTAGTGTTAACAGCAATGGGACTTGCTAGCATCACTTTTTCATTTAATTTTAGGTTTTTTACGAGATTACTCTGAAAAATTTCAAGTTCCACTTAAAACGACGGAGATAACTACAGGTGCGACCATTTCTTATTTAAAGCTATACTGCTAAGATAAATGGCCTGTTTTCGATCAATGAAGGTATGTAACAATGCACTGGAACAGCGCTGGGATGGGCAACCTTTAATAAATGCAGGGCAATCTGAAGTTCATTAATTCCTGATTTCTTAAATCATGACGTTATATTTTATTGTATTTGCTGGTTACTTCGATGGATCACCATCTACGAATACCATAGTTTTACTATTATTATTATTATTATTATTATTATTATTATTATTATTATTATTATTATTATTATTATTATTATTATTATTAATAATGATGATGATGATGATGAAGACATACTTCCACTTTGGACCTTTTAACCGCTGACCTGTGACTTGTAGGCTGAAATTTATGTATTTTTTTCCGGTTTTTTCGGGTGAGATTACCTAATGCAATTATTATTATCATTGTTGGGTTGTTATTATTGTTGTTGCTCGTACACGCTCTGGAAAACCCTTACCAGATTATTAGAAATAATTGGAAAAAGACATACCATATATCGTGTCATTTTTATTTAACTATAACTCCCTATCAAAAAAAATGAAACAATAAAAAAGTGGGAAAAACATAAGATTTACTTTTCATTATAGATTCATGTTGACGTCTAAGGATTTGCTCTATTTGCAAAAATGTAGTCTGCTGGAACCATATCGTGGAAGCTAAGAGCTGAATAAAATTACCTTTAACTCTTGTTGGGTGTTCAAATCTGATTAGAAATATTTTTTATGATCCTCACTTTCTGATGATTCCAGTGATATCTTATTGTAACATATACTTTGGAAGAATTCAAAGAACACTGAGATGTAGATATCATCTCTTTTATTTAACCTACGTTATTTTCTAAAATGTTTCGTCTAATCATTGCGTGCCTTTAGTTATGGCAATGTAAGACAGTTGTTGGGTTCGGTGATGATAAACAACGGCATTACCATGTCATATTTAGCTAGCGTCTACAGTAGTATTAAATGGTAATAAAAGTGTGGACAGTAAGTGAAAATTTACATTTCACTTTATTATTATTATTATTATTATTATTATTATTATTATTATTATTATTATTATTATTATTATTATTATTATTAATGGATGACAGGACACGTAGTCCAATGATATCGGGTTAGAAGCACATCATGAAGATCTTCATTTCATGCCAACTCCACTGATATACAGTATGTACAAATATCAGACTTCTATCTAAGAAGTCCTTTAACAGATATACAGACACCATTTCCATGTGTGATGGAGAGTTAGTGATTATTCTTACTGTTATACAAGATAGAAAAACATTCCTACGGAATTAGTGAAAACCCCATTAATTTGCGTAACAAGTGTTCACCAGTTTGAATGCTGTAATGTAAAATAAAAGCGAAAGGGAAAATAGAAGAGCAGAGACCCTAACATCTCCTTGGCAGTGGCTCTGGGCAACAGGAATCGCGAAGAGCCACCAAGGATGGGGGTCAATCTCGAACAAACCTGATCAAGACCCAATTTTCAGGAGTACACAAGAATTTTGAATCAGTTGTTAAAAAAATATAGATAAAGGCCCACATCGTCATTTTGAGTCTAGGTCCAATAAATACTTTACAGGAAATGAGCATCTACTGTTGAGTCTCATAGCTTGACCTCTGCATTTCTTCTGTTCTAACCTTTCGTTTCTCAAGAGGTTTATTGACTGCCCTTGTTTTTGTTTTACCCTATTGATATATTTTTCATGATCTGTTTTTATTCTTCTTGTTCTGCTCTTTCAACTTCGGATACATAGCGGCAATGTTTTTTAGTCACTTTGGCGGTAACGTAAAAATTGAGGAATCTATAAAGAATATTGG
Source organism: Macrobrachium rosenbergii (assembly GCF_040412425.1). Classification (NCBI taxonomy): domain Eukaryota; kingdom Metazoa; phylum Arthropoda; class Malacostraca; order Decapoda; family Palaemonidae; genus Macrobrachium; species Macrobrachium rosenbergii. The sequence goes on along the minus strand of NC_089763.1, from coordinate 6,054,028 downwards.
CGTCATGGTACACCAGGCTGCTCTAGCGTGGGCGAGGACAAAGTATGGAGTCGCTCTCTTGTACCAACACAAAGCCCAGATGGACAGGAGAGATTAGCATGAGATTAGTTTCCGGTATTATATATATATATATATATATATATATATATATATATATATATATATATATATATATATATATATATAATATATATATATATATATATAATATATGTGTGTGTATAATATTGAAAAATAAAACAACACCAGTGTTGCTGTGACTTGCGACTAATATTCTAGGTTTGGGCAAAAAGCAACGGGCGATACCGAAGACAAGGAAAAGAAACTTGCAACAGACCATACAGGTTGATGCAGCCCTCAACTTTTCAAAAAGGGACCAGAAGCCCTAAGTGACCTGAAGAAAACAACAGTCTGACTCACAGGAAAACAAGTAAAAAATGTGCCGAAGTTTCTTCGGGGCATTCGAGTTTTCTGCACAGTGTATAATGCTGTAAGAAACTCTCACCACGGCCCATGAAACTCTCAGCAGCGGCCCATGAAACTTTCAGCCACAGCCCGGTGGTGACCTGTGTTGTTGGCCCTATACCAGTGTCATGGCTAACTTTAACTTTTGCAAAACGTAAAACTACTGAGGCTAGAGGGCTGCAATTTGTTGTGTTTAATGATTGGAGGGTGGATGATCAACATACCAATTTGCAGCCCTCTAGCCTCAGTAGTTTTTAAGGCCTGAGGGCGGATGGGCAGACAATTAGCCATCTCAATAGTTTTCTTTTGCATAAAACTATAAAAGGAAATCAGCTATTTTGCTCTTCTAGAAAAACACTCAAGTCAAATAATGCAAAAGATGGCCGCTATTGCATATCAGTTTCCTATTTGCCACTTCAGTATGTGAAGGAACACGGAAACTGGAGACCTTCAAAGAAAAATCAGTGTGAAAGAGCAAAAGGAACTTTATCAGGACTATGGAATCAGAAGCAGTGTATATAAGTACATCATAATATTAATATGGAAGAAAACATAAATGAAAATGACAGTAATAGATTTTGTCAAAATGATCGCTCAATCCTTTCCTCGAAAGAAAACATTTTGACGATTGAGGTGAATATTGCGCGATAATTTGCGAGGAAAAACAGACGTAATAGGAACGTTTGAAACTGTTATCAGCGAAATATTATAATTAAATAATCTTTCGGTAATAAGGTGACACCTATTACTGCCGGCTAAAAGACCAATAAAAGCTCTCATAAGACACAAAGGACTTACAGATCTGGGCTGATGAAAATCCCAATGAAATTAACCGACGTTTTTACGATCACTTAAAAGAGATGTAGATTTAATGCGGAATCGCTTTTGTCGAGAGAAAAACGAATGATCTGTAAATCTTTTTTTTTTTTTATGAAGATACCTTTCATTTGCTCTTAAATTTTTAAATGATTTTTCTTTCTTTGCTAAGAAACACGGTAAGAACGACTCGTAATTGTTCGAAAATCCTTCATGTTTCCGATTAATTATCTTTGTGCTGCTTTACTCTCCGCCAGTAATCCTGTCTCAGAAGACTGATTTATATATATATATATATATATATATATATATATATATATATATATATATATATATATATATATATATATATATGGATAAGGGTATGGATAAGAAACAGTTTGAGAAAACCATATGTACATAGATATAAGGGGACGACGACAAACTCCATTTAATATAATCATGAATAAAAGTGCTATCTTACCTTGATTTGCAAAGCGGAAATTTTTTTAAATACTCAGTCACTGAGTCCTTTTTCTTTTATAATAACTTATCCAATTTTCTTCACAGTCAGTATGTTCTAAATTTCCTTGAGATAAACAAAATTTCAAGTTTATGTAGCTTTTTCATTACAAGCTCAAGAAAAGTATTCAAAACTTCTGAGAATTGGATAAAAGTTAGGAAATAAAGTCCATTTGACCTGGGGTGGAGTTACAAAGTAATTTTCCTCACAGAGAAACAAAATACGCAGCTGAGTCCCAAGATGAAGGAAAAGTTTCAAGCTCCGGGAGCAGTCCGATCTGGCGCGACAGTGCAACGATGCTCACACCAGCCTTGTCTTCCGGCAACTGACTTCCATAGTGTGGTCCGACCTCCAACCTCAGAACCAAACTCGTCCAATTGCTACCCCTCCCCCTAGGCCCCGGCCTCCCCAACCCTTCCTACCCCTATTCGACTGCCGTCTCTCTCACCAATCAACTCCTGGACAAACTCTTTCCTCATCCTTCCTCTTCTTTTTCACTTCTGAACGCATTTGTTCTTCATTTTTTTTACCATCTTACCATAGACATCTGGACACCTCACCCCATCCGCTGGAGAATTCAATGAAGTCCAAATACTGGGGTTACACCTATTTGTTCCGTCTCGAGATGGAAGCATTACTATGTGGAACTGGGGGGTGAAATCTCTCTCTCTCTCTCTCTCTCCCTCTCTCTCTCTCTCTCTCTCTCTCTCTCTCTCTCTCTCTCTCTCTGTTGTATATCGTTAAAAAGTAATATATTTTTACAAACAAACACACATAAACATATATATGTGTATGTATGTATGTATGTATATATATATATATATATATATATATATATATATATATATATATATATATATATATATATATATATATATATATATATATATATATATATATATATATATATATATATATATATATATATATATATATATATATATATATATATATATATATATATATATATATATATATATATATATATATATATATGATGTATATATATATATATATATATATATATATATATATATATATATATATATATATATATATATATATATATATATATATATATATATATATATATATATATATATATATATATATATATATATATATATATATATATATATATACATGTATCTTATAAGATTGTAGCGGCCATATTTTCTGAAATAGTGCTCACGGGACCACATAAGAGCGTCTTGCTCTCATTTTTTAACGGCAAACTAAAACAAAAGCATATGTATAAAACATAACAAATAAGGCTATGCTCAATTAGCAATGTCTACTGCACTGCAGCTTTAAGGACTGCTCTCATGACGCACTTCCAAAGTCACTGGGGTTGTGTTCTTAGAGCCTTTACATGTAATCTTACAAACACGAATAAGCTTTACTACCGCCACAACAAGAATTATCAGTTAAATAGCTATTAAGACAATTAAAATTGTCGGCATAATATATTCCTGATACTCGAACATCACGGGATCGTCGATGTCTTCCAACAATGGAACAGTCATTGGCACCTTGGTTGTAGGTACCGCCACTACCAAATGCTCGTTATGCGTATGACGCATAATTATCTTCTCGGAACTGTTGAAAATAGCACGGCTAAGTACGAGAAAGTCCGTAGACAGGATTCTGCAGGATGAGTCGAACAGCTTGGACCCACGAAGAACGAATGATGTCGACTTGTTGTTCTGGCACATCATTGTAACTGCATACTCCTTGCAAAACACGGCAGGAAGCGTTCTGGTGGACACAATGTGGTAATCTCGCAGCAACTGTCTAAAGTCACATTCTGTCGGAGTCTGTCCATGAACTAATGATAATTCACAACCACCCACAGATACAACTCGCAACTGGAAAATACTACTGTCACACACACACTTCTCTCTAACTAAAGTACAACTTGTCCTATAATCAACTCCCGAACCTTAACATTGATCTCCCAAAATGAACATGGTCTCTAATCCATCCCATGTCACTACTGAGTCTCCAAAAAGCACTCGAAAAAGGTCTAATAACAAAAAGGTTTCGTGTTACTGAACCAACCAAAACTACTAATGCAAAAGTCAAACACTCTTAATGTGAACTAATTCCAAGTGTGTATCCGGAATATCCACAGTCAACTCACTATTAAGCACAATAACTCTACGGAACTCACTCATAAAAAAAAAATTCTATCCAACAGAAAAAAAAAATACTCGAGAATCCTATCCACACACTAAAAGGTATCACTTCTCGTAAAAGACATGAAAGTTCTACTCCGTTTAGCAAATATTTCGCAACACCTGACTAATTCTCAACAAAATAGCAATTGACGTAATGGCAATCGCTCCCATGATCTTAACAACTACAATTACTCACAATACAGCTCCCTTCATTTTAAAAAAAAAAACTGAAAAAAAATCCAAATACTCAAATTCGATATCCCAACCCGAAAAAAAAAAGATCAGACTTGTACGGTCCGATATACTAAGTACCTCCCCCCAAAAAAAAAAACTAAACAACACACATATTGCGTCAGATGACAAAACACATCATAACACAATAACACACTAACACACTAACACACGGGTCAAATCTCGTATGAAATTAGCCCATGTCTCAACTCCCAAAATCATTCGAAAACAAATGATTAAGAACTTCAACATCTAGAATGAACAAGAGACAAAAAAAAAAATAAATATCATATATATACAAACATCAACCCATTTATCCCTCTAACTATATACAAATGTTCCATTACATCCCAACTTTCTTCAACTTCGAAATATGGGTCAATTTCGTCACTCCAGTATTTACATCTTTAACTACAAATCTATTCCCTCTTTTTGATCTCTACAATCTCAAAAAATAGTCCGTGGAACTTCGGAATTAATTTATAATTCAGATCATTCCGAACATTCACTTTAACAAACACTCTATCACCCATCGAAAAAGCTACTCCCCTCGATTTCGCGTTACTTTTCACTACCATTGCGTGCGAACTAAGTTCAAGTTCTTTACTGATACGTGCAAATCTTTCTCTTGCTGTATTTATCAATGAAGTGACCGTAACATCACCTGAACTCGCTCTGGTAACAAATCAAAATCCTTTCAACTTGTACCCATACAAAGCTTCTGCTGGAGATATCTTAATTGTGTCATTCATCATAGTATTGATACTATATTGCACTTCATCCAACGATCTGTCCCAATGTGTATCGGAACCACCCACCGTCATGCGCAAAGCTTCGATTACTTTCCGATTCGTCCTCTCACATAACCCATTTGCTTCAGGTCTATACGGGATTATAGATACTTTCTTTATTCCCAGTAAATTAGCAAGACCGTCTAACGTCTTATTAATAAACTGAAACAGGAGCTGCTTTGAAACAGTGGCATTGATTTCTTCTCGTCAAGTGAATGTCCAGGTGGCTCCCCTGACCTTAATGTGTTTGAAAACATTGATAGTATCATAAAGAATCATTTTGAAGTGTGCACAGTGAACTATGATGGTGTTCCAAGCCTCGACAACCTGCGAAGAGAGGTGACCGAAGTGCTCAGGGAAATGGAGTTTGAGTCTCAGCTTTTTTGTGATTTGCTGAAATCATACCTCTCAAGAATGCAGGCTGTGGTACAGGCAGATGGAGGCCACACAAAATATTAAATACTCAGAGAAAACTTAAATAAATACCTGTTCTGAATTACTTTTGTTTTTGTCCATATCAATTTTAGTTTATGCTCTAATTTCAAAACACCCTGTAATATATATATATATATATATATATATATATATATATATATATATATATATATATATATATATATATATATATATATATATATATATATATATATATATATAATATATATATATACATATATATATATATATATATATAATATATAATATATATATATATATATATATATATATATATATATATATATATATATATATATATATATATATATATATATATATATATATATATATATATATATATAATATATATATATATATATATATATATATATATATATATATATATATATATATATATATATATATATATATATATATATATAAAATGTGTGTGCATGTGTGTTTGTATGCATGCGTCATAGTGTGTATAAAGTGTATAAATAGGGTTGATGTTACCAGATTTCATAACATACACAAAGGATTGAGATTGCTATGTGAGTCTCTTTCTTCCACAAATAGTAGGCCACACAATAAATGAAATTTAAATAAGCCTGATAGTTGTAAAGCTGTGCAAATCTATATGGATTCTGGGTATTTGTCCAAATAAAAAAAACCACCAAAACTTAATTTGCACACTGAATCATAATAAAATGAATATTTTTTTTTTACTAGAATATGGAAATATTTTACGCAAAATATAACGAATTTTCCGTTAGCTGGGCTGGAGATGATTACTGGTTTACAGAAAAATGCAGTATGACAGTTTTTCCTCTATATCGACTAATACATACATACATACATGCGCATATACATGGGGAAAAAA
>NC_089763.1:6032722-6042722 GCF_040412425.1 Macrobrachium rosenbergii | reverse complement strand
GCTGAGATCAAAACTATTGATGATATTGCTTTGAAACTTAAGTACCCAAACACCTTTGTAGATGTAATATGGAAAAGAGCCAGGAAAAAATTATTTAACTAATAATAAACTTGAATTCAGCAAGCGAGAGCTTTCACTTAAATGAATGAATACAGTATAGCATTGGATGTTTGCTCAGTTTTGGCAGAATACTTATGTTGCTTGATCCGTACATCTAAATCCTTGCTAGATTGGCCAATGTAAAAAGAATGGCAGTCCAAACATTGGAATTTTATATATTATGTTGTTGCTTTCTTTAGGTCTATTGTAAATTAACATTCTTTTTAGTGTGTTATTATAGGGAAAACGAGGTTGACATTAAAAGATTTTAACAATGATTTTATGTTTTCAAAACCACTCAAATAAGGCAAGCTAAGAATGCTCATAGGGGTTTCTCTCTCCATGTTACTTTCAATATAGAACTTTTTGTTGGCTCTGTTATAACAAATATCTAGTATATGTGAAGGATAACATATATTTGTCTCTATTTCTTATGTGCTCGATTTCTTGATCCAAATACTGGGGACTGACAATGCGCAATGCCCGTAAAAACATAGAAGAAAAAATGGATATTTTGATATTAAGGTGACGGCCCGAATAAAAATGGACAGAGGTTAAGTTGTTGGTTGGTTTCCTGTAATTACTGAATTTGGATTGAAATGGTTCTCTATGTATTAAAACATCTAAGAAAGGGAGGCAACTGTCTTTTTCTAATTCTAAAGTAAACTTAATGGATGATACCTGGTTATTCAAATTAGAGAGTCATTTACCTCAATATCAGCAGGCAAAACAGCTAAAATATCGTCAACACATCTATACCACTTTAAAGGAGTGTAAGTGATATTAGGTAAATATAGTTTTTCAAAGAATTCCATGTACAAGTGTGAGAGGAGTGGGGATAAAGGGTTGCCCATTGCCATACCAAATATTTGTTGGTGAAATTCACCGTTGAATATAAACTTACAATGACAAACGCACAAGCTAGTGAGTGAAATAATATGACTTACACGCAGAGTTAATTCATGATGGATTAGTTTATTATTAAGATACCTAAGATAGAATTTATAGGGACTTTAGTAAAAAGAGAACAAACATCAAAACTAACGAATCTAAAAGTGAGGCAAAGACTGATTTTGTTTAATTTATCAACTAAATCCATGTGAGACTCGGAGATAGTTCCAAGTAACGGGGACAACAGTTTGGTAATATATTTCGAAAGTATATATGATACTGAACCAACAGTACTGATAATAGGCAGCATAGGGTTATTTTCTTATTGCGTTTTTACTAAGGCCTCGCAGCACTCCATTGTTTTCCCTTCCTTCGTGGCATTGTCTTTATTTACATATTCATAACGTTCTATATTTTCGTGATTCAGTTATACACACACACACATATGTATATATATGTATATATATATATATATATATATATATATATATATATATATATATATGTGTGTGTGTGTGTGTATATGTGTGTGTGTGTGTGTGTTTTTTATATATATATATATATATATATATATATATATATATATATATATATATATATATATATATATATATATATATATATATATATAGGTAGACAGATGTCAATTTGGCCTCTTTGTGGAGAAGGCTTCCAAGGAGGCAAAACTGGAGGTTGCATCTACCTGCAGCACGTTTATTTAGTCGATTGTGCCAGCCTTCAATGTCATTATTGGTAAGCACAGACTGATTGAAAATACTCCAGGTAGAAGGTGGCCATGTGCAGCTGTAGATCCATGTTCTTGAAATATACTGCATTATAGTTTGTAACTGGGCTGTGGTAGCTTGACGAGAGAGATGTTGGAAGATGGGAACTATGTCTGCCTCAGGCAGAAATGGAAGGGCCATCACTGCAGACCTTCTTGCCTTGCCCGTACAGGTACAAGACACTAAATACAATCATCTGGGCAGTCTACCATCTTGCCAGGATCTGTTTTAATTCTATCATTATGACCAATTACATAACGTTGGTAAATGAACCACGAACTCAAAACTAGGCATGCAGTAAACAAGTGAAGTAAATGGACCATGAACGTGCGTGCGCACACAAATATACACGCACACACACACAAGGCCAGTCAATCAGGAACTAGTACCTGACACCGATAAGCTAGTTCCCTTCCATAATCAACAAGGGAGGGGAACTAGTTTACCAGCGTCAGGTACTAGTTTCCGATTGACTGAAAAAATGGGTGACAGTGATGACAGCAGTGGCAAGCACAACTAGCTAGAAGTTACTACCAGTCCCATTATTATTATTATTATTATTATTATTATTATTATTATTATTATTATTATTATTATTATTATTATTATTATAAATTGATTGTTTTGGTTGTATAGATAATTACAAATGAAACAGAATATGAAGCCACTTGTAACCAATGACTCACAATGGGGACGAAATAACTCAACCGTGTGGGCAAAATGACCAAATACCTATATATACTGTATATATGTATGTATATATATATATATATATATATATATATATATATATATATATATATATATATATATATATATATATATATATATATATATATATATATATATATATATATATATATATATATATATATATATATATATATATATATATATATATATATATATAGGTGTTTCAAAATTAGAGGCCCACCCCCTCTACAGCATAAACTAAAATTAATATGGACAAAAACAAAAATAATTCAGAACAGGTATTTATTTAAGTTTCTCTCTGAGTATTTAATATTTTGTGTGGCTTCCATCTGCCTGTACCACAGCCTGCATTCTTGAGGAATATGATTTCAGCAAATTGCAAAAAATTTGAGACTCAAACTCCATTTCCCTAAGAACTTCGGTCGCCTCTCTTCGCAGGTCGTCGAAGCTTGGTATACCATCATAGTTCACTGTGCTCGCTTCAACACGATCCTTTAAGATACTACCAATCTTTTCACGCACATTAAGGTCAGGGGAGCTACCTGGAAATTCACTTGACGAGAAGAAATCGATACCACTGTTTCGAAGCAGCTCCTGTGTCTGAAGAGTCTTGAAACATGGCGCCTTATCATGCAAAAATGTGACTTCTTCGACAGATAACGCATTATCAGGATCTTTGAGGAAAGGAAATACTCCACCAGTAAGCACAGTTTCTCTGAAGTATTCGCCATTCCATGACTGTCCTTTTTCTTTGATGATCCACATTAACCGTTTGGCTATGAAACAGAAAAATTCCCAAACATTCAGGAAATTTCACAACTTGGCGATAGCACATGTCATCGCTGATATCATACAACTTTGCAGCCCAAATGATGTCATTTTTATGATTTGGCTTCCTCACTGTGTAAATGAAGAATTCATCTGATGCGGCAACATGGAGAAAGTCAGCTTCATCCCAATCTTTAAGAAATGAACCACAAAACCATGCACGGTCTTCTCTGTGTTGCTGAGTGATGTTGGGCTTGCTAATAACATGAAATGGCTTGATACCAGATTTTTTCAACTCACGATATACAGCACTGTAACTTCTCTTCTTTCCCCTTTTTGTTTCTAGTTCAAGCGTAAATTTACGTAAAGGCTTTCTAGGTCTACCCACTGCCTCAGCTATGATGTCTTTTGACTCCTGAGAAAGAACTTCAGGCCTTCTAAGATTCTCACTCTTTTCACGATGAGAGTCATATGGATTTTTTTTCTAGTTTCTTTTAAGAAAGGATTCATCTCTTTCAATGTATTTAGCTACCCAGGGACGTGAAATGAAGGATGCGCCAGTATCTCTGGCCTCTCTGAAGATTCGGTCAATCCATTTGATTTCCTCCGAGTCGTTAGCAATGGCTGTATCTAACTCCGTCACTCAGTCTGAAAATACAAGAAATGTAAAATGAAAAATAGCTTAATAGAAACTTAAATAATGTACTTGGAGATAGGCTATAGCAGAAAACTTCATAACTTTCCATTTGATCTGTGGAGGGGGCCTCTAATTTCAAAGCACCCGACATATATATATATATATATATATATATATATATATATATATATATATATATATATATATATATATATATATATATATATATATATATATATATATATATATATATATATATATATATATATATATATATATATATATATATATATATATATATATATATATATATATATATATATATATATATATATATATATATATACACATATATATATATATATATATATATATATATATATATATATATATATATATATATATATATATATATATATATATACTGTATATATAAAATCACAGTAGATGCACGTGACTTCAAATGACAGGCAGTAGTTCAGTAACAAGCGCTTTCACGTTTATTAACGCATCTTGTGGTTACAAATGAGACACAGATGAAAAGAAATTACAAAGTAAACAAAAAGAACAAGAATACCGGATGGTCAGTTGTTAAAGGGTAATAAACAGAAAGGTAATCCAGGATAATCCGGGATCAAGCAGACGCAAACTAAAACCATAGACCAAAACTACAAGAGATATGGAAGTTTAGCCTTACAAAATCCAACAACATGTACAAAATTGAATAAGAGATGGTTAATTGCCAAGGGGTAACAAACAAAAGGGTAATTCAAGAAAATCTGGGATCATGTGGTCACAAACTAAAACTATATACTTAACCATAAGATATATGGAATCTTAACCATTCAAATTGCAGAAATATGTATAAAACTGAGTACTAATTTTGCTTATATGTATCACCAATTTTTTTCATTATGAAGGCAACAGTTTTAAACAAACCAAGACTTAAATTTAGAACACTTTCATTGTTTGGCTTGATAAAACAAGATTCAATGATATTCCTTTTAACTGTGTCCTTGCATGGGACTTAAGATTTTGCTTCACTCCAATTAATAGGATGATCTCAATCTCTCACATGTACGAATAATGCACTCGATATTTGGCCAGTTCTCACAGAATATTGGTGTTGTTTGATTGGTTGTGAAAGAGATTTTCCAGTTTGTTCATAATATATCTTATCACACTTTTTTACTTCTTAACAATAAAATTACTGAAAACAACATTTATGTTGAGAAGCTTTAAAATTCTAGGAATTTGTAAAAACCTTTCATCATACGGTAATTTGAGAATATTATGCTTGACAGGATAAATTGGACTGAAAGTTCAGTGAATGCCAGATTAGAAGATTTCTCCTCATGAAATTTTTTAGAATTCGCTACTATACAGCCTACTTCCAGTTGTAATTTTAATCTTAGCCCTGGCATGTATTATTTGGACCCCTCCGTAAGTAAAATGTTCAAGAATGACCTAAAAGGTAAAATCACTGACATAGTAATTTTTTTGTTTAGCAAAATGAGAATTACTGTGTTGTATTTTTATAACATTTTTTGGTGGTCAGTCACCTTCCTTGTATAATCTTTTAATTGTCCTGTCCCTGCTTCTGAGCTGTTGGGCCTAATCCTTTGTAAAACCTCTTAAATATTTAACCCTGTTTTGGTAGGTCTACTAATTCTTCAATTGTATTGGATGCCAGGTACATATTTTTTCCTTTGTAATCCCCATCTGTCATTTATGTGAGCTTTCTTTGCAAACTTATTTTTATAATTCCTCAGTCTGCATAGTAAAGAACAAGAAGTGGAAAGAGCTTTCAGTACTGCATTTTTTCCTCTTCCCTCATCATGGATTTTGTCTTTGTATAAATATATATATATATATATATATATATATATATATATATATATATATATATATATATATATATATATATATATATATATATATATATATATATATATATTGATTGATTAGCTGTCTGGCACGTTTCCTAATTAGTAAAACTGTATACGTCAGTTATTTTCAAGACGTGGGAACTTTCCTGTCTTGCAACAAAACTTTGTGAGTGTGTTTGCTGGAAATGTCCAGGTTCCGGTTAATTAGATAGTAGGTGTGTTTCCTTTTTGGGCGGAGTCCCAGGGTGTGAAGGGATTAGTTATTACACAAATGATCATTCGAAGACCAACACTGAACATTATTAAAAGTCTTCGATGAAGACCTGTTGATTAAGACTTTGAAGATTGCTGTTTGGAGGTAGGAACCATTTTAGATTTCCCAAACTGTAGATTGTTTCTTTCATAAACATATGTCTCACTTGTGTCAAGCATTTATAACATTATGTGTACTTTATAAGTAACATGGGAGGAATTCCCATATCTTTGTTTTTATGCATTTATTAAACAAGGATTTTATTTGATTTCTTGAGATGTTTCACTGAGGAAGAGGTGAAATGTGCTCATTGGGAATATACTGGACTTTGATTTATTTTGACCTATTGTGGGATAACAATGTGGAGAGAATAATTAGTTAGATATGATGGACTTTAATATGCCTGATCGGTTGGTGAACATTAGTATTCCATTTTATTTCGTCTCTTGTTTTTTGCAACCCAGTTATGTCAGATTTTTGTCAAATAAGTTTTTTTGGATAAAGCTTGTTTCGCTGTAGACCTGAGAGAGAGAGAGAGAGAGAGAGAGAGAGAGAGAGAGAGAGAGAGAGAGAGAGAGAGAGAGAGAGAGAATGCGGGTGTGTAAGTACAGATGTGCATCACCAGTAGCCTTTTTGATGCGGTCATTATCAAGCTACCAATAGATGGGACTTCTCGACTTTGAAGAGAAAGGTAAGCAATGAAATTTCCTCTCGACTGTGTAACATACACACACACACACAAACTAATTCCAAATATCTGTCTCTTGGTATGTTCTTTACCTTTATGATTTCCTGATAAAAATATTTGATTTAATGATTCTTAACTGATTCGTCTTAAAGCTTTCGTGATTCGATTTAATTAATGACGTTTGTAAAGAAAAGAAGAATTATCGGAAAAAATTCTTCACGTCCACAGATTCTCATAAAATACAGAATTCCAAGTGAACAAAGTCAGTTTCTGGTATATCAACCATTGTGTTTAACCTCATAATTTTTTTCCGAATAATCAGGTATTAATATATAAATGAAAAATAATTCATCCTTACCTTCGTATGTTTTAAAATAAAAGATCGTGTCATTCATTATTTATACAATTTCTTTCTTTATTTTACTACTGCTCTTAGTCATGATTATTTACTTTTATCAATTCAAACACGCTCCTGAGATTCTTTATGAATATCCAAGTATCAACGAAAACTAAATAGAAATTAATGATAAACTCAACTCCAATCACATCACGATATCCTTTTGTTTTGATTTCTATAATGTACCCGGGAACAATTTCGATATATGCAATCTACTTAGATAAATACAAACCATCTGCGTACCAATGGTTTCAATTTATCAGCTGGAATGGCATAAATTTTTAAGCCTCTGGCGGAGATTTACTTCTGAGAGGAAATGGAAAAAGTTACGAGTTCAGACAAAAGGGAAATTCACTGCCGGAGACCGGCGCTAATGCTAACTCACACAAGTATAGATTAGATGTCAGATGCCGAAGGCGTTCATATAATGCAACGCCATCCTCTCTCTCTCTCTCTCTCTCTCTCTCTCTCTCTCTTTCTGCTTCTTATTATTTACCTAGAAACGGCTCAGTATATTTTTAACACACACACACATATATATATAAGTATGATTGTATGTATGTATGTAAGAATGTATGTATGTCTGTACATGTGTATGTAAAACGAACCCGTTCGTGGAAATAAACTTCATTTGCATTTCTAGTAGTGGAGGTATTTGGGTGCTGAAAAATCTAATTTAGAGATAACCATTTATTCGGGTGAAAAATATTTTGCTTGCTCATAAAAAAACACGGGAAAGAGAGAGAGGGGGAGAGAGAGAGAGAGAGAGAGAGAGAGAGAGAGAGAGGTGGGGGTGAACTACGTTAATAATCCATAAACCTTGTATTTTTTAAAAGAAACAATACAAAAGCGGAATTAAAAGATAAATATGAAATAATAGAGTTATCAATACCAGCTATTGAGAGGCTTTCATGTTCTTCTATCAAATGTATTATATATTTAAGACCGTTTAGCGTTAGAACTTTTATTTAATAATTAAATAATGATTCTGAATAAATAAAGATCTCTTGAATCCCTTTTGTCCCTTGACAATGCCGTGTTATGTCCAGAGAGAGAGAGTTAGAGAGAGAGAGATTGGTTTCATAGGAAAATGACTCTTTCTTCCCTTTGTAGAATATGTGAAGAGTAGAAACTGAGGCACAACAATGAGGAGTTACGTTGAGGGATTCAAATTAAGTTCATTCAATTTCTTCGTATCAGTGATGCGTGGTCAGAGTAATTGCTCTTTATATATATATATATATATATATATATATATATATATATATATATATATATATATATATATATATATATATATATATATATATATATATATATATATATATATATATATATATATATATATATAAATTTGATGCCAGAATTCTTCTCTCAGAGGGCTGTTTGTATTGAAGGATATTATATATTCCATTTCCAACCCTTCTAAATTAGATTTCCTCAATCACGACTGTAAAGGAAAACGTAAATATTCATCAATATTTCCCTAGGTGGATATCACTAAAATATTATTTTGGGGGGGATCGACTTAAAGGTAATAACATTGTGCGTTCATATGTCAGGACAGCTTAACAGAAATTATAGTGAACACTCAAAGAGTGAGATAATATTTACGATACCTCAATCTATTCATTCAGCTGAGATTTAGTCTCAGTTTTCATCCTTTACCGCATTTATTTCTATATTTTGTTTGTATTTATGCAGATGTATAGTCAGAATTTCAAATGCCATATACACGACTCAATAAAAAAAAAAAATTAATAACAGAAGGTCATCTTGTCTTTAATACAGAAAACCTCAAGGTGCATATTAGCACTGAACGTATTTGTGAAAAAAATTCGTTTCCTTTTCTTGCTTGTGGGCGACGTAAATTTCTTGGAGTCAGGCAGAAATTTATTCCTGAAACGAAATGGCAAAAGTTTTGAGTTCAGACAAAAGGGAAATTCACTGCTGGAGACATGCGCTGGCGTTAACTCACTCACGGAATTGCAGATTAGGTGTCAGATACCAAAGGCCGTTCATGAAAATATGCAAATTCATTCTCTCTCTCTCTCTCTTTTTTCTCTCAATACTATATATATATATATATATATATATATATATATATATATATATATATATATATATATATATATATATATATATATATATATATATATATATATATATATATATATATATATATATATATATATACATCCTCAATGTACATACGTACATACATACATACACACACACACACACACACACACACACACACACACACACACACACACACACACACACACACACACACACACACACACACATATATATATATATATATATATATATATATATATATATATATATATAGTCACGAAGTGATCAATTACCTGGTTATTACACAACTATTAAATCCAAAAATTTACCTCACTTCAGCCAGATACCTGAAACCTCATAATAACAATATTATGACTGAACACTGTAAAGGTAATAGTGATCACTTAAAACTTGTTTATCACTTGAAAAATCAATCTAAGTTTATCAAGTTATGAGTGAAAATATACTAGAGGGGAAAGGGTATCTCTCCATCAAACAATTATAATTGTTTCCCTGGTCCTAATTCACTCCAACAAATATGAAGGTGAACAAAGCATGTCTATCACTTGCCTTGTGCATACACAAACAACTCTATTCACTGGTGGTCAAAAATGAAACACTGTACTTTTAAAACTTTAAATGCGAAAAATTTATTTCTAAGTTCAAAAGTTATATTTAGAGTTCACAGGCCCCCCAAAATTTACTATTATTCGAAAACAACATAAGATTGAATTAATTCTTAAACAAGAATAATTCACAAAGCTTTAAGTTATCAAGAAATTAAGTTTACTAACAAA
>NC_089763.1:6020222-6027722 GCF_040412425.1 Macrobrachium rosenbergii | reverse complement strand
ATTTGTACAATTTTCCATTCAAAAGTTATTTAGCCACACGCTAGAAGCTATGAGGCTACGTGTCCAGCAAATTTTTTCTCATATTGCTGGAGTTATTGCTTTACTCTCTCTCTCTCTCTCTCTCTCTCTCTCTCTCTCTCTCTCTCTCTCTCTCTCTTAGAGGTTAGGAATTCGTTAGGCACTCATATTACCCTCCTCTGCCGAGTAAATTTATATGAAGGCGTAAGATTTTTTCAGTCCACTTGAGTGAACATTTCTGTTTAGCGTTTGTGTTTGTTTAATTCCTTACAAAAATGGAGCACATGATAAATTCCGTTCCATTTATTGTTCCAGTAAGAAATCCATAAGAGGAAAACCACAATCTTTTCATTCATTTCCCAGACGAGAGGAATTTTCCCATGAATTGCAAGGTTGTTTCTCAAAACCACACTCTGTGTTAAGCTTTGCTCATGACCAAGTGTTCACTCACCTGCACACGTGCAGACCCTGTCATAACAAACCCAGTCACATGTGACTCCATAAAAGTAAAGTAAAAACATTCCTCGATGGTCACGTGCTCGTCAGGTTGAGTAGAGTAATATAATTTTGTTATGTTCTTTGCACATGTAATCTCGGCAAGTATAACTTTGCCTGTGCATGGTAGATTTAAGATTTTGTACTCATTATATTCTACTGCTGTTAATCTCGTATACTTCAAAACTAGCTCAGTCTTTTCCTCATTACATCTTATGCATTGGATCCTTGGCTGAGAAGCTGCATAAAATCAGTTCAAATTGCCCAGAGCAAAACAATCCGTAAGCCTTATCAATTAACTGCCAGCCAGAACCAATGTCTCTAAGCAAATTTAATAAGGTTTGCATTAAACATTGTGCTAAATCCAAGTCCTCTAGAACCCCTTATCCGTTCATTCGAACAATCCAAGTCCATCTGAGACTCCTTATCTGCTCATTCGGACAATCCAAGTCCTTACGGGACCCCTTATGTGTTCATTGTGAACAAATCTAAGTCCATACAAGACTTCTTATCTGTTCATTCGAACAATCCAAGTCCTTATGAGACCCCTTTCCATTCATTGTGAACAAATCTAAGTCCATCCAAGACTTATCTGTTCATTCAAGCAATCCAAGTTCTTATGGGACCCCTTATCCATTCATCGAGAACAATCTAAGTCCATACGAGACTTCTTATCCGTTCATTCGAACACTCCATGTCCTTACAGGACCCCTAAATTATTCATTGCAAACTATTCAAGTCCACCCGAGACCTCTTATCCATTCACTTGAACATTCCACATCCTTACAGGCCCCTTATCCGTCCATTTCGGACCACACAAAGTCCTTGCTTACTTCCCAAATCTTTGTTCATTTTGAACAACCCGAAGTCCTTACGTGACTTCCCAAATCTGTTCATTCGAACCAACCTTGAGTCTTTTTAGATAATACTGAAATAGTTCTTCACGAACAACCCTATATTATCACCCTTTAGCACAATCCTAAGTCCCCGGAACAAACCACATAGTTCATTCCCAATGAACCTAGGTTACTCCACATCCTAAGACCTTATTGTTATTCCCAATGACCACGCTCATCTCAGCACCATCTCAAGGTGACTAAGGCACCAGATCCCAACAAAATGAAAAGTATAAGTTTTTTCAGGGATGCTGGGAAGGAGTTGGAACGAACGAGCCAAGAACTGTGGGAGTGGGTCCAATAGAGGCTAAGCTCTGCCAAGGAAGAAAGGGAAAAGGAAAGATTATCTCAGGAGAAACAGGAAGGGCAGAAAGAGCAGAGAAGGAGAAAGAGAGCAGAGAAGGAGAAAGAAAGAGCAGACAAGGGGAAAGAAAGATTAGCTCAGGAGAAACAGGAAGAGGCAGAGAAACAAGAGAAGGAGAAAGAAAGACAGGCTCAGGAAAAATGGGAAGAGGCAGAGAGAGTGGAGAGGGAGAAAGAAAGGTAACATCAGCTTGCCCTTGCAATCCAAACAGGGTATAACCCAGCAACTGCCTCCCCCCATTCGACCCTCAACAGTATCGCCCCCTCATAAGATGATGTGATGAAGCTGAATCCAAAGCCTGGCTTGACCATGCCAAAAAGTTCCTGGGGACCTATAAGCCCTCTCCTGAAGAAGTGTCCCCGATCCTGGGGAAGCACCTTGAGGGAAAGCATGTCACTGCATTCAATGCACTCTGCCCTGAGGATCAAGGAAACCTCTCCCTTGTCCACCAAGCTATCATAAAAGCCTTTGAAATCACCCCTGATTGCTGGAGGAAGCGGTGAAGAAACTTGCCAAATGAAGTGAGCCAAACCTGGCGCGAGTGGATTTTCAAGAAAAGCCAAGCCTTAAAACAATGGCTAGATGCTCTCAAATCCACTAGTGTGGAGGATATCCTCGAACTTATCCAGCTCACGGACTTCCTATTCTATGCCCTGCTAGCTCTCACTACTCATCTGTGTAATAAGGGTCCTAAGAAGGTGTCCAAGTATTGCTGTTGGGCCGACATCTGGGACACCAACCATCCTCAACTTAGTTCCCACAGGTGAAAGTTATACCCTCATTGCATCCCTCAACCAACTCTCAGCAACCACTCAAGAATGGGCAATCCCAGAAGAAACCTGTGTGTGTGTGCATTGCAAGAAACCAGGTCATCTCGTAGAACAGTACTGTATACGAATGGAACTTCAGCAGAAGGTACCCGCTAAACCCCAAAACAGGGCTACTCAGAGCAAACAAGCCCAGGGCCATTGGGCAAAGAACAACAAGCCAACTACCTACCAAGGAGCTGGGGCAAGAAAGGGCTTCGGCAAAACAACTTGTAGAGACTGTAGCAAGATGGGCCACACATCCACAAACTATAAGTTCTGCCTGAGGCACACCGCCCCCAAGGCAGTTCAAACTGTTGCCCAATCAAAACAACCCATTGAGTGTTTAAGCCTTGAACCAGTAACTGTCGTCCCCTTTGATGGCTCCACTCCCCCTCAGATACTGCTGAACATTGTAGATACTGGTGCCGAGGTTAGTCTCATTACATGGGACGACATGCCACCCGGTGCCACTATTCGTGAGGATGAAAGAATGACTATTTGCTGGGTGAATGGAAATGTAACAGATCTTCCTATGGTCTGCCTCCAAGTCACCACCCCTCTCGGAGAAGGAACACCTATTCGGAGTTACCCTGTCCCTAGCCACTGGGTACCCCATTCTCTTGGGCCAAGATCTGGTCCAATGGAGGAACTCCACAATCCCTCTCAGATGTATGACTGTTATGACATTTGAACCACTGGATGAGGATTACCCTTTACCTCAAAACAACCCCTTCCCTGACAATGTCACCCTGGCAGAAGTGCCTTGGCTGCATGAACAGCCTGGCACTCCTCAAGTCGAACCTACTTCTGAGCCTTCAGTCACCCTCCTAATCACGGGAGCAGATGCAACAACTCATTCAAGAGCAGAGTAAAGATGCCACACTGTGGCGCTACCGCTCAGAAACAGCTACTACAGAATAAGAGATCAAGGACCTAGTCAATTACAACTTCCTTCTTAAGATGGAGTACTCTACTCCTGGGGGAGGTCAGAGCCTGCTATCATCCTCCACCGGCTTGTAGTAGTGCCTCCATCTAGACTATCCAATCTTCTACGTTTGGCACACGATGCCTCGGTGCACATTTCAGCGTTGCCCAGACCACCCAAGCCATTTTGCTGGCCCGACCTCCGCAAGGAGGCTAAGACCTTCATTGCCTCATGGCCTATGTGCCAGATCACCAGCAATCAGAATGAAGTCGTCCCCAAGGCCCCAGTAAAGAACATTCCATCTGTAGGAATCCCCTTCAAGGATGTTTGTGTTGACCACTTCACGCCCGAGGGGAATAACGAGGGCAAGTTTGGGACCAGTCACTGCCTGATGATCATTGATTGGTTTACCAGATACCCCAAAGCCATATCCATCTAGAGTGAAAGCTCCAAGAATGCAGTGAAAGCACTCATTCACCTCTTTTGCCATTTCGAACTCCTGGAAATAATGCAGAATGACCAAGGATGACATTTCATGTCGCAGGAGTTCTGTGACAGCATGGCAAGCCATGGTGTTAAACACATTCATTCCACTCCATATCGTCCAGAAAGCCAGGGAATCGTGGAAATTTCCACCAAACCCTAAAGTCCACCCTATACAAGCTTGGTCATGAGGAAGGAACAGACTGCGAGGAGAACCTCCCCTAAGCCTCTTTGCCATTTGGCAAGCTCCTGTAAAAACTCTGGAATACAGGCCCTTCGAGCTGCTCTATGCACATTCTACCCGGGGCCCCCCTCAACATTCTGTATGAGGCCTGGGATGATCCCACCAAAGCTGAATGGTTATCAGATCTCCCAAATATCCAGCAGAAACTCCGAGCTGCTTGAGTGGTAGCCCAAGCAAATGAAGTCGCGACTCAAGAATAAGTCAAGTTGAAATTTGACCAAGAGGCCAGAACATGCTCCTTCAATATCGACGACTCAGTCCTCGTCCTCTGTGCTGGAGTGACACGATCTTTAGATACGCAGTTTACTGGGTCTCACAAGGTCCTGGGAAAATGCGGGGACCTGAACTACCTGGTGAATTGCGACAAAAGGAAGGCCAAGTGGCTCCATATTAATCTGTTAAAACCGTATGTTGCGTGTAGGAAGGAAATCCGAAGATCCTCCATCAACGTCAGGTGCAATAGTTGGCACTGTGTCTGCATTGCTACTGCTCTCTTCCAACTCAGAGATCTCACGCCAACTCAAAGCTATCACCCTGGGTCTGGATGACATCAAGCGTACTGAGGTACACCAATTCCTGGATGAGTACCAGGACGTCACTCAGGACAAGCTCAGATGCATGGCTGAGGCTGAGCGTGACATAAAGGTTCCCGAGGGTGTCCGACTGATAGCGCAGCGCTACTATAAGGTCATTCCTGAGAAAGCCAAGAGGACTGAGGAACAAGTCAAGCTCCAGCTCGAGCTTGGTTTGATTGAGGCAGCTAAAACCCATGGCCATCACCTGTCGTCTTGGTCCCCAAGGAAAGAGGGGAGGTGGGCTCTGTGTCGATTACAGAAAACTCAACAAGGTCACTCAGCCAGAGCCTTACCCTCTCCCAAGGGTCGAGACCTGTCTAGACAGCCTCAGGAATGCTCAATACTTGAGTAAAATAGATCTCAAGAAGGGATATTGGCAGGTGCCCCTGTCAGAGAGGTCATGCCCACTGACTGCTTTCATAACTTCCAAGGGTCTCTTTCAATATAAGGTCATGCTGTTTGGGTAAAAAAATGCCCCAAGTTGTTTTCAGAAACTTATGAATAAAGTCCTAGAGGGTATTGAAAACTGTGTCGTCTACCTCAATGACATAACGACATATGCAAACTCTTGGGAGAAACACCTGAAAATTCTTTGCCAGATCCTAATACCCCTTCAAAATGCGAATCTGGTCATTAACCTTAAGAAATGTCAGTTCTGGGTGGCAGAGATCACCTATCTCGGTCACCGTGTCAGAAACAGACAGTTAATGCCTAAAGAAACAAACTTCCAAGCCATCCAAAGTATGACGTACCCACAAACAAAGAGAGAGGCACAGCTATTTATTGGCATGATCCATTACTTTCTCTGTTTCACACCGAACTTTGCTGATGCAGCTGCCTCTATCACTAACCTCTTCCAAGGGAAGCGGACATTCCCGTGTGCTCTGGAATTTAAAAAGGCATACAGTAACCTAAAAGCAATCCTGGTTAGCAAGCCCATTCTTCACACCCCCAACTACGACTGACTTTTTTTGCTCGTGGTTGATGCCAGTGACATTGGCATTGGTGCTGTAATGTTCCAGGAGAAAGATGGAGTTAGGCATCCAGTAGCATACTACTCCAAGAAGTTGAAACCAGCTCAGGCAAAATACAGCACCATTGAGAAGGGGCTACTAGGCATAATACTGTCTATGAAGTAGTGTAAGTCATACCACGTGGACCATAAATTCCCTCTGAACATCTTAACAGATCACAACCCCCTCACATATCTTACTACTTCCCGAAACCAGAATAAGCACCTAATGCGCTGGCGCATCGACCTCCAAGATTATGATTGGAGGATTGAGCTCATCAGGGGGCCAGATAACAAAATCTCTGATGCCCTGTCCAGGTACCGGCAAGAATAATTTCCTTGGCAGTAACTACTAGAATCCCCCTCTCTCACCATAACCTGGCACTCATTCCAGAGTGAGCACCATGTTATCGGTCCACCATATCAATGGCTCCCCAAAGTGTAAAATATTTCCTTCCAGTTACTATCCTCTTTCCTTTTAATTTACAAGCTCCAGGTTCACGGTAGTCAGTACTATGTACTGATACATCACATGTACTTAACTGTGCCTACTGGCACTTGTATTCATGATGTTCCGAGTGGCACAGAACTGTCGCTCTTAAGTATCATGGTATCACCTAATATAAGTCCATAATTATGTCATTGTACTGCCTCCTCAAGACAAAATAACTGCATGACTGTGTGATTGGTGTCTATTACCATTAAGTGCATGGAGTATCTTAAGAATAACCTTATTAAGCCCTTATTGTTATATTTTGATTTGTTAACAATTAAGTAACAAACTCACTTTATGTCTTTTCCTTAAATGCTTCTTAGTATAATTTAAAACTGAGGTTATTAATATTGTCAGCAGCATAATTAATTCAGCAAATAGAGTAAATGTCATAAGTGATCTTCTTTGTTGTTGTTTGGCTTTCATCTCTCACAAATGGATTAAAATTTAGAATAATGTAACCCAAAGATTGTGAAGAGAGGATAAGTTGCCAGATGAGCTAACGTAATTGTAGCCATTCCAACCTGATCTAGGGTGTGAATATCAACTGGGTTGGGGAGGTGTAATGAGGTAAACCTCGCACATGCCATCTCATCCTCCAAGACGTAGAGTAAAGAAACAATATAAGAACATTTCACATTCTATTGAAATAACACCTGTTGTTTTCATTAAAACAGTAAAAAGTTAGCTGTGGGCAAGATTCGCCCCTATCGACTCCTCTCACCATTACCCTTCTGGGTAAGCCCATAATCCCTATTCTTTGTCCAAGTGACTGCCCATAAACCTTGATTTCAGGTGCTGCTCAGTCAGAGATGCTAATCCTGCCTGAGGCAAAGCTGGCAGAGGAGACAAGTCAAAAAGAGGAAGCGACCCCCACGCCTAGTAACTGACCCATGTGTCTGGCACCATCTTGAACACCTGGGCAAAGAGGACCCCACGTCCCACATGCATCACCCATATAGAAAACAGGATCCCACCGCCATACAGCACCAACTACAAAGAGCAGGATCATAATCCTCTGACAAGATAAAAGGGTGTCACATAGGCAGATCGTTCTTAGAAGACGTTGTAACCTGCAAAACAATGAGGAAGCGCGTAAATTATTTACAACTAGACACTTCTGTCTTACCTCTTGCTTCCCTGAGCTGCTCCTTGCTGTTCCCCTGTGGCTGTCCAGAGCCTGAGT
>NC_089763.1:5995222-6010222 GCF_040412425.1 Macrobrachium rosenbergii | reverse complement strand
AAGATAAATAGAGCATATATATGAAGACACAGGAGACAGACCTCTCTTCCAGTTTAACATTTTAACGAGAGCTGTATGGAAATCTACGTTAAATATCTTCCCATTTTCACTAAAAGTATCTTTCCATGACACCTTGCGGACTTCGGCACTTTTTGCCATTTTGCCAATTTTTAACGAACGGCTTCACACTTGCTGATATTTTTTCAGTTCTCCCTAGATAAAAGCGTAATTACGAGCGCAAAGAGCCTCAGTATCGGCGATGGTGTTCCCTCTGAAAAGGAGGAAGTAGAAATTCACGCATGGCATCAATCAGTCAATCTGCTGAGATCCCGAGGCTTAGAGATAATCTAAGAGAGGATGTTGATAAGAACGTGAAATTTTGCTGAAGTTTAGTTTGATATTGTTATACTTTGAGAGGCATTCATATTTGATTTTTGACAATTTATTTTACTATTTTTTCTTTGATCTTACAAATCGTTTAGTCTAACATTCATTTGGCATAAATAGCCAATGGCCATGAGATATAATTCTCTGCTTTCATGAAAATTTTATGAAAAAATCGAGATAAAAATGAAGGTGTGATAAAATAAAATAAATACCCATGTGTCTAACTGTCTATAATTAATTTGTTAAGCTTCACTGCAAGAGAATATTCTGATCGTTTCCATGTCTTATGATCCTGAGTAAAACGAGAGTATGACACCTGTTAGAAATTCCACGGAAAACCCCTTTTCATCCGAAGCACTCATTATTTCAGTACGGCCAATTTTCTAAAGAACAGTTCCTGAGTAGTCGTTAAAATTTTCATCAGCTCATTGAAAATGCAAACGTCATTGAATGTCACTGGAAGCATCACTCCTGTTTTTATCCTTTCTACCGAAAACTCACGTAATCGGAATTATACGTGATTTATGTAATGCACATTTGGGTGATATAAGAGAGGGAAATTTTACAATAATAATTTTAGAGAAATTTAGACAGATATCTCCAAGCAATATTTGACAATTCTTGTTACTTTCATTTCCTCCTGACATTGAAAATGATTCTGCCCTAATTTTTTGGACTATTGGGGACTATTGTGTGCCTAAAAATTCCTGAAAGGTCTCTTGAAATGTCTGACTGAAGGGGAAAGAAAACATACTTTTGATGAAGAGGTTAATGAATGAAAAACTGATACTAATACAGACAAAAGCAATAAATTTCCCTGGGGCGATGGTGGAATAATGACAATATTGATAATATAAATAATCCTGACCCCAGTGTTCTCTCTAATGTTTGCTTTGCTTTTAAACTATCAGTTACACTAGTCACATGCATTCGTTCATTCTCAGTAAACAACGAAAGCTACGTAGCATACGATAAGTGCCATTGAAGTTTGTGTTTATCGTCTCGATTCCATAAACAACCTGTGTTTATGCTGCGGCCTTCCGTCGAAGTCTTATATGTGAGACATTTTTGTTAGGAAGAGAAAACATTTCTTACTCGTCATACATCTTGTAAGAACAACCAAAGTTATCTTGATATCGTTTCCATTTGGGTTCAGAACTTCGCATCCTTTTTATTCCAGACATCTTGGTAAATAAAACGGAAGTTTTGTTGCTAAACTTAAGAGGGTTTTAAGATACTTGAATCAAACCTTAGCCTCAGGTGCTAACGGAATTGGTCCATATTGATGTCCCAAAGCGAAAGGATTAAGTAAACGAGTGGAAATATGATGAACTGGGATCTGTAAAACATGTTTTATTCAAAGATCATTTCCACACGATTCGAGTTAACAAATGTCTGCTGTCTGCATTATCTTCGCTCACTTGTCGCTTCTGGCATTCCAAGCAATGATTCAAAGCTCTCAGCTTTCAGCGATCTCACTCCGTCAGTTGATGCACGAGGACAGGACAAGCATTACGTGATCTTTCTTCTACGGAGAAATTTTTTATTAGAAAAAATAGAGAATATCACATTTTGAACTCTGCTTATGCAGCCATAATTCTTAATGAAAAAAGCAGCAGCAACATCACCAATTTTAATAATAATAATAATAATAATAATAATAATAATAATAATAATAATAATAATTGTTAAACTTTGTCTCTCTTTATGGGTTAGTTATGTAAAGGTTCGAAATGCCTCTTACGGTGATAGAATCATTCCTTGTACTGTACCTCATTTTCAGTTATTTGCAACATCACGTGGCTCATCAGTCGGAGTGTTCTATCACTGTCTGAGAGATACAGCAAAGGAACGGGACATGACATTACTACTGCATTGCAATAGATAATGCTTTGAATATCACGGGCTGAAAATTATTTCAGCAGTGTTATTTTTTTTCGGTACATTGAAGAGCAACGTATTTTGGAGGTGTTCGTTGCCTTCGTTGCTGTAATACTGCAAGACAGATTGTTGGGTCCGGTGATACTACAAGCACCACCATGAGGAGTGTTCGTATAACCCAAGTAAGTGCTCTTGAGGGAAGCGGTGTTGCAATTCGACATGGTAAATTTCTTGTCAACTCTGTTAGTTTGATTTTATCCTTGGGTAGTGCTCTGTTCTTCCTTATTCTCGTCAGAAAGGACCCCGAAACAGAAGGGTCCAGAAGGCAATTAAAGCTCCCATGCAATATGAGTCATTCATTTCTCCATCGTGAATTGCAAATACCTCACTACAAAGGAGCTGACCACCCCTTCATGCAAGTTTCAAACCCGGGCAAAAGAGGAGGGCAGAACCTGGGTAGCCTTCGTTGCGCTATAAAAACCACCAGTCACCACTAAATTTTGCAGCGCACAATGGGTCACAATTCTGAATGAAAAATACCAACTAAGTAAACAGCATTATGAGGCTGTAACGACCTTTCCCTTTATGAAATGTCAGAGAGTGACAGTAAATGTTAATTTAGTTCTGAGCTGAAATAGCTAATTTATAAGACAAACTCTTCTAAAATAATAAATAAATAAAAACAAACACGTTGAAGGGGAAGGAAATGATACAGGCTTAACAAAATAAGAATTTGATATAATTTCCCATATTTTTGCATATGATCTATATCTACTTTTAGTTATTGAGGTACAAATTACCCATTAATATGAAACAAATTGTAAAAGTTATTTGAAAAGTTTGTTTTAAACAGGCTTTTAATATCTCCCAGGAGAGAGAGAGAGAGAGAGAGAGAGAGAGAGAGAGAGAGAGAGAGAGAGAGAGAGAGAGAGAGAGAGAGAGAGGTGGGGTGGTTGGGCGGGGAGGGTCGGGAAGAATGAAGTCAGGTCATTACAAGGAGAGTAAAAAATTCTCAGAATTATTCTCGTGACAAAGGAAATCTCATTTCTTGCCGAGTTCTATTCAGCCTCTTTCATGCATGATACAAGTTGTAAATTCAAAATTCTGTCGTTCTTCCTCAGATTATTTTTATCTTACATATTCCCCCTTGGTTCAGTCAGAGTCAGTTTTCTTCTACAGCGCAAGGTATCCTGCAATTCTGTTTTTCTTTTCTTATTCCTTTTACGCATATTCCATTGTCCCTGGTGGGACGCTAGATGAAACGCGTTAAGGACTAATAAAATTAACTTGTCATTACCTTACTCTTCTTAGGGGAGTATTATATGTCCTTACTTCGTTCAGATGAGCTTATTATCTAACTACTTGGCAGAAAAGTATTAAAATTTTTCATAAACTGGATTATAAAGAGGTACTTTAGTCTCTAGCTGAAATTTAGGAGTGAACACATTAACGCTCTCGGAAGCACAACTACTCTAAATATAAAAGTACACGTGTGAGTATTTGCAGAATCAAGGGGCCACCAATAGAAAAAGAGGGGATACGGAATTCCCATATTTTTCTTTCCTAATGAATTCCAAAATAAACTGTTCTTCCAATGCAGTTATAGTCCATGAGCCAGTCAATTTTTCGGTATCAAATTGGGTCAAAGGATTAGTATTATTTTTGGGACGAGTAGGCTCCCTAGATATAGAAAATGTATGACAGCCTTGAAAAAAAACTGGCCAAACCTATTTTAATGCTGTTTTTGTGTATTTTGCATATAGCACATTTTTCCGCTAATGAAGATAATGCGATTTACATAAACCTTTGTAGAATGCTCTGTTTTCGGCCTAGAACCATCATATTTGCAGAGATACGAGGTAATAACATGAGGAATACGAGAAACATGCAGAATTTGAATTTTAGTTGCTTACAACCTGTTAATACGTTATTTATATACAAAACTCAATTTTTTCATGAAAATTGGCAATATGATCATAAATTCATAACAACTTATAATCAAACTAGTTTATTCATTGTTTTGCTATCAAAATAAAATTATAAAGCTTTTTTAATTCTTACAAAATTTCTGTCAGATGTTTGTTTAAGAGTTAGAACCATTAATTTGGAATGTAAAAGAGCATCGTAGTGACTTGTAGCACTGCATCAGTTTTCACAGCATCCCTAGTCTCTACACTGTGCAGTGGTTCTCAACCTTTTTTGGCCCATGCACCCTTTCACCATATGTCAGAATGTCATTCCCCCACCCCGCCTTCCAAAACTGTCTGCCTCAAAAGGTGCATACCAAATAGTATACATATAATACTAAAAATCCTTGGTCACAATTTCCCCCTGAAACTCTGAAATTCCTCCCCTAAGGGGGAATTTCCTCTGGTTGAGAACCACTTCTCTACAGTCGCCACACTGTACCAAATTGAGTCATTTTAATCATTTATTGCTTCATATGACGAGATTTCTTGTTAATTATTTGGAGCTGTCGCCTGAAACAACATACCTTCACCAAAATATGGCCTTAGCTCCGCCTGCACCGTCTCTTTGCTTCATTGGTTTACATGAATGGATGCAGGAATTTTTTTTCTTGTATTTTTAATCAACTTTCTAACAATCACAGCTACATAGATCATATTCATCATTCATATCTTGCCGGTAATCTATGTTTTCAGTGACTGCTTGGTTTCTGCAGTCTGTAAGACTACACACGACTGAGCATTTCATTCCATTTAATAAGCAAATGCGCTTGGGTAACTTACAACTTTTGGAGCAAGTGTATGCCAGTAAATCAAAGACAGCCTCAAGGGATGGCAAGCCATCCATCCATTCTACAGCAAGTTGCTCTTTTCCATCAGTTTTAATCAATTTCCAACCTCTTCCAGTGGGAGTTGGTGTACCTGGATCTGGTTGTAAACTTTTTTTCCATATTGCAGCTTGATCATTTCCCCTCTCTGAATGCTTTTTCAAGCAATCTAAACATGGTGGCAACATACGACTCTCTATTTCTCCCTTTTTGGGACAAAACACATGGTATCTTAGTTCATTGATGTTAAATGTTGCTATTTTCCTGGAGTAAAAGTAGCAAGTGAACCTTTCCACGTCTGCCATTAATGATTCTAATAAGTCCCACTCTGACCCCAACTTGGAAAATGTGTTATATGCTCCTTCACTAATCATCTTCTTCAGTGCCACAACTTTTCCTCTTCTCGCAAATGAGCTGACCGTGTCACAACCATTGAAAGAATGTAGTCCAATAAGAGCATCACATGCATCTTCTCCCAGATGAGCTATTACTTTCTCAATATCAGCAAGTTTTATTCTACTTTTAGATCCACATTTTTTATACAATGTCACTTTGATATGTTTTTGAAATGCTAGGCATAAAATGATCTCATCAGTATCTACCAAACTTAGCAATACTGTTTGATATCCTCTCTTTGCAGTATGGTCAGCATGCAATATTAGGCGACCATCTGCTTCTACATGAGTACTTCTCAGTTTATTTATTTCCTGGATATTACTGTTGGTAAATTTGTAACATGTGTCTCCACAGGTTAAAAACAATTATTTATCTGTTAATTTTTCTGTATACATAGCTGTTTTCCATTCTTCCAGCAAGAAGGAAATGAGTCTTGTTTTGTTACTCTGTTTGCCCCAAAAACTTTATCCATTGTCTAATTATTTGTTTTTCAGTAATTTGTGTGACCTTCATTCCAGAATTTGACTCTCTCATTTGTCGCTCACTATTTTTGATTGATAGTTCTTGATATTTATCAAATCAACATCAATTCTTTCACCTTCACCTTCATTTAAAATCATGGAAAACAAATCCCTGGTAATTTCCCCAAATGTTGCTTGATTACCTTTTGTCTTTTGAACAAGATACCTAATATCAATAATTGTTGCAGGATGCTCTGGAATAGATTCAGCTGTGGGTACATCCTTTTGCAAAAAATTTCCAAGGGAACGTTTTTAGTTTTACGAAGTAATCCCTCAGGCGTTGCTAAAGGTCACGGAAGAGGTCCTGAGGAATGAGATAAAACCTCTTTCATTTTAAGATTCCGAGCTTGTGATGTTATGATGATTTTACCAAATAAAGCTCGATCAGCTTTTAAAATGACTGTATTATCTTTGCATTTTATCTCTTGTGTCATGCACATTGAAGTGAATGTTTTAAGTTTACACTGCGTCATACGGTCATTAAAATTCTTTGTAGGAGGGTAGCTTTCTAGTTCTCCTTCTTAAAGATTTCATATTGATTTTCCCCCATTTTAAGCGCATTCATTAAGTCTGTCTCAACTTCAGCGGTGGCTAACTTTCCTGTATAGATGATTAATAGTTAATTTTCTTCTGCAAAAGGATCTATCCAGTTTTTAATGGCATTCACAACTGACGATACTTCATGTTCATCATATTCAATTCTTGTTGTATGCAGGTCATGGTGAAGAGAACTTGAACCACCTGATTCAACAAAGGTCAGCATAAAATGTAAAAATGAACTTCTGTATTCTGCTGTTATATAATACCTTTTCACTGCTCCTGGCTTAAGACTAAATCGTGAAGTACCTCCCGTTGTTTGAGTATCTTTATGTATTGTTTCTTCTGTGGCTTGATCTATTGGTATGCGGCCAAAGTTATTTGTTTCTGACATTTGGTCAGAGATATGGCCCTTCAAAAAATTGTCATATACTTCAGGATAGTCTTTTTCCAACTGTAACATTTGGGCATACTATACTGGCATGTATCTTGCATAGTTGACCTTATCATAAGAAGAACACAAAGGAATCATTAATTGCATGGAGGTTAAGGAGCCACTTTCCCTCTCGAAATGCTCGGAGGAGATGAAGCAGTATACCTCCTACCATGTCAACATATGTCAACCAGAAAGCTGATAGGTCTCCATTATCATGACGAAGATAATCCAAAAACTTATTCCATAAGTTAAATGCAGATTCAAATTCTAATCCTTGCAATATTTTGTCAATGTTGCCCTGACTGAGATCATCACTTAATCTCATTACTTCATTTATAAAGTTGTTTAATACCTCGATATCATCATGAGTAATCCAGGATAAAAAATTTTCCCACACAGTTGTCATCAGTGCTTCATATAAACATTTGTGGACTCGAACCGCACGATTGTACATTTTTTCCATCCATCACACTAGTAACTGAACCTTCTCCAAGTATGCCAGATTCAATGCAGAAGGCCTCCATCTTGGAATCTTTTGCCAAGAACTGACGTGAAGTTACAGATGGTGTGGAAAGCTCCCTTACGAAGAATTATATTATAGTACGCCTCTTTTGCCTTCCATATGATTTCAGAGGCTTTTGCATAGAGGGCCTGTCCATAACTACCACTATTGAAGAAAGATGCAGGTTCTTTCGGATTTCCTCAGAACTTTTCATAATTTCAGATACTGTTGATAACTAAGTGGGTGAAGCATTTACTGTTGTCAGGTAACCAACATTATAATGTGATGCAACATGTTCATTTCTTGTTATTATATTGAAGCCAGTCCAGCTTGGTGCTGTTTGTTTACTTGTTCTGTCTTTATTATTTCTTGCTATAGTTCAAACCAAGTTTTTCCCATTAGCTTTTCTTTCTTCCTTCTTAAACAGAATTTCTAGTGTAGCAACATCAACCTTTGCTGGAGACAATTTTGGGCCCTCTCAATCACAAGCCATAATTATAGAAAGTTCTTCATCAGTAGTTGTTATACTTCTCTGCTTTCTTTTCTTTACAGTTGTTAATGCTACTCGTGGAAGATGGGGACCAAAGACATTTTGTTGTACTGCAATTCCATTTACTTGATGAGAGGTTCCTTTTCTAGTTAATGTTTCTTCTAACCGATCTATGTTGTCCCAAGCTAGATTTGTGAAAAGATAAGGCTGAATATTACTGGGAATAATAGTTTGTCCAATATATCCAGAAGACAGTTTCTCCACACATAATACAGTGTCATTTTCTTCAAGTTGTGAATAAGATATTCCATGGCCAAGTCGATTCAGAGAATGAATGCATAAACCAACTCCTGGCTAAATGAATGTATTAGCCTATTGAATCTTTGCATTGGCAGCATTTCCTGTAAGAAGCCCCATGTAAAAACTTTCAAGATAATCAGGTACTTTCTAAGACCGAGGATCTACATCAGATGGATGACATAGCCATGGTGATTTTGCGAGATCATTCTTAATCTTGTTTCTCAGATGGTTTGATGCAAGAGCAATTAAGTTATCTAAGTTTGATCTGGTCCTCAAAAGTTCTAACTCTGCCTTTAAATTTTGATTTTCCTTAATGACAGTCTCTACTGTTATCGTGTGATGTACAACCAACAACTTTCCATTATCATCTGGATAAACTGATAAGCAATTCCCTAAGTACTTTAGTATATTTATTTTGATGTTCTCTTTGGTGGAATCCTTGACTTCTTAAATTCCTTTTAATTTCATTATTGACTAAAGCTTGTCTTTCAAGGATGAGATGGGAACAATTTGTTGGTTTGGGATGACGGATGTTTTTATATACTTAATTAAATCTTTATACGAATCATGTTCGACCTCACTATAAAGATTATGTTTTTTTTTTTTTTTTTTTTTCAGAAGTATCTAAGTCTTTATTTTTACTGGTATAATTTCTGTAACAAGATCTGTGATAGTGAGCTTCTGCAGCTACCAGGCCTCTGCAAGTCATTGCCATAATCTTTGCATCCCCGCTATCGACAGCATATTTTCGAAGAGTATCATCCACGCGTAATTGTGTAGCCGTTACAAATTTCTCCTGTGGTAGCGATCCCTTCATCCTTTTTGTCTTTTCACAGAATATGCAGACTACTTGAATTAATGGTCCAGGTGGTGTTACACTCCTCCTTGGTCGTTTGCTAGAGGAACACTCTCCTTCTTCTATACTACTCACTTTTCTTTTCAATGCATCTAGATCTTTTTTCATAGAGAAAATACTTCTACATTTTCTGTGGTAGAATATATGAGGAAATTCATTATCACTTAAGCCTGTAGATAGGGTTAAAACAGGTTCATAGTTTCTTATGGTGGCAGCTTTTAGTAGTTTGCCAAAACTCATAGCACTTAAGTTCAACTAGTTTTTCATTCTTATCAACTTTATTCGAACATCTGTGTAAAATATACTTTCCTTCTTCAGGAACAACAGCATTAAATATCTGCCATGATTATTATGTATTGAACCACACTCTAGTTCAATACATAAAAAACAGAGAAAATGAAGAAAAATCAAAATAAACTTAGCTTTTGATTAAATATTTAAATTAAATGGATATTTAATCAACAGAAGTCATTATGCCACCACTTGGAATAATGATTCTTAAAAGGCAACACAGCCTTTATTATTATTGGTCAGTTTTGGCCATTAATCAATGACAGACAGACAGATAAATGGCTTAAAATGTAGAAGAATTCTTTTTCATCCGTTTGACGTCGTCTTGCAATTATTTTAGTAAATACTCATAATACATGATTTAGCCAGTAGATATTCAGGGCTATCATACATTTTCCAATCCTATATATTTATAACTATCTGAAAATCATAGTGAAACTTTGCCCCTAATTTGATACCGATTTTCAAAATTTGAGGATCTGGCTCATGGACTATTATTTATTTGTGTTGGTAAAAGAATGCTGAGAATCCCAGGGTTGTCTTCAAATAAAATTAGAATTAAACTTCTGTTTGCTTAATAATTTTGTTGCTGCTTCAGTATGTTCTGAGTGAATATGGGATATTGAGTTTTACAAAGTTTAGCGGAGTTTAAATAAAAACTAACGAAAGAGACTTATGCTATTTTCTTAGGGGAAAAAATATTTTTCGGGCTCCTCTTTTCATAGAAAAAAATTTTCCCTGCTATGGCAAAGCTCCCTCTAAGCCAACTGTGGTTATGAGCTACATCCAAGGAATCTGATACAAGGAGCAGAAGAATTTGTGGGTGGAGGTGGGGCCAGTAACGAAAACAAGGAGGAGGAGGATGTGTCTGAAGGCGGAGCGAAGAATGTGGAAGGGCAACGATGATACAAAGAATTTTAACAAAGCCTATAAGAGAAAAATGTTTGGAAGAGACGAATCGGTCGATGGAGAAAAATGTCCACAGGTAAGTAACTGTACAAACATCATTAAAAACAAAACTCTACAGAGATTTCGAGAATTTGTGTGATTTCCTTTTTCAAGACTAAAAAACGAGAGTCCTGCCGGATCTCGAAAGCTCTCTGTAGAGTTTTATTTTTAAATGTGTTTGTACTTTTACATAACTGTGGATTTTTTCTCAGTTTTAAGACTCAAGCTACGATAAGTATTTTTTAAGAATTCGCACGTAGAGAGAAAACTGCGAGGAGAGAGAGAGAGAGAGAGAGAGAGAGAGAGAGAGAGAGAGAGAGAGAGAGAGAGAGAGAGAGAGAGAGAGAGTTTGGGGATACGACTTCCAACCAGCGGGTATTGCTTGTGATTTATTGCTGAACCGAAAATACGTCGTAAGATTAAAACAACATGTTAGTCTCCGCTGTTTGTTTGTTCATTTCCCCACCCTTTTCATTCTGACATCCACAGAGCTAAAACGTTGCCTCTGTTGGCCTTTCCTCCCTAAGGATTGTTCTTTACGTAGAATACTTGACGTCTATGTGACAGCATAAACAACAATGTAGGTTGCAGGATAACCATAAAGTTTATTCATTACCCGTTGATTTTTTCAGCTGTTTACACCAACTAAATTACATTACCTATTCAGCCGAGGAATGCGAGGCCCTGCCCTTTAATTTGCAAGAAAAAAAAGGCTTTGAGGCGAGGCTTTCTGATTGTTTTGGCCCGTAGTGCAGCCGAATACTTTTAAGCACGATTTTAAACTTTATACGAGTCTACTTCTAATTCTAATCTAGACTGCAAGTTTAATACTGATTTTACCTCTGCTTCAAACAACCTTTCCATTTTAGTTATATCTACAGTGCAATTATGACTGGAATCTTAAGTGTGGTTTAAATTCTAAATCTAATTATGTTTAAAACTTCATCAGGAATCATGTTCTAATTCTAAGCATGGTTCTACACTTAAAATTGAATGGAACAGTTATCATACCTGTCATTCTAATTCTTACCAAAATTCCAATACTGAAAAAGTGAATTCTGTTACAGTTATCATTCTGAAAAACTGTTTGAAAAACATAAAGGATTACAGGTACAGAACATGGACAAAAAGATCAGGCACGTGTGGGTTTCAGAGGATTCGTTTCCATGCATGGTACTGAGCAAGAACCCATTTCGCTATTTCATGCAAAGCAATATACAGTTCTGCGATCCTGATCTAAAAAAAAAGTGTTGGATAATCACCAAAATAAAATTCTGATCATGTGGATCAAGATGTAACCAATTTATATATATCCTTTGTTTAGAAGTTCATATTTTCATTTATATGAGGCCAATATTTCACTTATGGGAAAAATTTACATCAGTAGAACATACCCGAGCGATTCATTTTATTTTATTTCCACATTTGTCTCAGGTATTCTTTGGAAGCTTCTCTGCAAAATGTAAAGCTCCAAATCTTAGTTTAACCTCCAAAGAGAAAGGACCTTGTCTATAAATCCATTTTCTGCAACATAACTCTTTTGGCTAGTTTCCTCTTCCAAATAAATCAGGGAACTCAGACTGGGTCTGGGTCTATAACTATTGTTTTGGTGAGACCGTTCTCAACAAACTGTCCTCCATAAATGTAACTTACATCTACAACACATATCCCTTTCTTTAATTCAGAAGATATAAACGCATTTATATTTAAAACACATGTAATAGTAATATGCTAAGTGGTGGAAGTGCCAATCTTGCAAATTGTTACATTATAAAAAATTTCACGTTCAAATACATTAATGTCGCCTACAGATATATAGAGAAAAAGCGAAGATGTGCTGTATACTCATCATTTCAAATCTAAAGTGAACTATTTTTTTTTTTTTTACTACCGGACGCTTAGAAAATTTAACCATTTAAGAACCACTTTAAAGTATCAAGAGAAATACCACCATCTTAAATGTACATCGTAAGAAGCCCATGCTTACGAGTACTCCACGAATAGACAAGTACTGTACATATCCTCCAACTATTAAAGACAAGTTTTGCATCATCTGCGGTACAAACCGTTATTTGGTCGGTATAAAATGTAATCTAACCAACTTTCACCTTCCTTCATTTTTTTTTTCTTTTTATCTACACTGATTATTTGGGTTTGGTCTATTATGAGAGAATTTTTCTACCAGATATTGTTTCAGATTAAAGCAAATACGTTTGATCGCTTCAACGTTCTTTATTGATCTTCATTACCAGAAACTATCCACTTAATATCCTTGAAGATGCTTATTTTTTCCCCAGAAAAATTAGTTCAGGCAAACTCTGTCTTTCTGACCACTTCTTTTCTGCATCTTTTTATTTTACTGAATTCGCATGGACTCATGGCCCTCGTTCTCAGAATATGTCCACTCTTCTCAGTAAGAAGATTCCCAGATGTGGCATTTGTGTGATTCCTTAAACATTGAAGAAAAAATGCGTCCTTTTTCACATTTGCCGTCTTGGACTCTGGGGATCAGCAATAATTCACATTTGCAATTGTGCGTCTTCAAGTTGAAATGCAGTCTCTTGTTGCCCAGTTCTCTTTGTTTTGATCTAATTTCATCTGGTTCTTTTTTTTTTTTTTTTTTTTTTTTGTTAACAGAACAGGGTGTTTGATTATAATTATCATCAAACTTTTTCTTGTCTTAGTGTCATATAGATATCATGTTGCTTTCATGACATGAATAGATCAAGGCATATTACCTTCATCATAAAATTTTGCTTCTCTCTCTCTCTCTCTCTCTCTCGAGTGCGTGCGCTAATAGTTAGAAAAAATGCATACACGGTGAAGGATAGTAGTTCAGTCCGTTTTCTTGCATGTTCATGTGTATGTGCTTGTTTAGTTGAACGCATGTTGTATTCTATAGAAACTCAATATTCATTTGTGTCCTCTACAGTCGAGAATATCCGTCTTTCATCAGCTTCTTTGTCCGATGTAGGATGTGCGTACTCTTGCCAGCTTGAAACGAACTTTCCAAATATCGAATACTTAGGTAAGTTGACTCGTAACCTATATCCGCATAGCGCAAATTCTCATTTCAACTTGCAAACAGTCGCCTGCCGCGCTGGTCATTAAACTTCAACGTCAATCTCCTGAATAGTTTGACAAATCAGGCTTTCCCAGCTACAAGTAACTCACGTTA
This sequence comes from Macrobrachium rosenbergii, assembly GCF_040412425.1. Lineage (NCBI taxonomy): Eukaryota > Metazoa > Arthropoda > Malacostraca > Decapoda > Palaemonidae > Macrobrachium > Macrobrachium rosenbergii. The sequence continues at coordinate 5,996,705 of NC_089763.1, read as the reverse complement.
TTGCGTCGTATACGGGCTAAGACCTGGATTTCAGTTCTGATTTTGCTGAAGGATGATACTGAAGTTACTATTCAAGTTTAATCATCATATATATAAAAAGAGAGTTTAAGAGTGGTCCATTTCGGGGCATGGGTTTTTTTTTTTTTTTTTTTTTCTTGTGAACTTTCCAAGTTCACATGTGGGTGTGACTTCTGGGACATTCAGGGAAAATTTGTTGATCAACAAATTTTCCTTGCTATTAGTTTAAAGAATGACTCAGTCTTTTATTTTATTCAGAAATCACATGAGTATCAGTGGTATTTATAGATACCATTAACGCTGACTTTAATATCACTTGTATTTATTTGGATATCTTAGCAATTTCTGTGGGTACTAGGGGTGCAAAAGCTAGATTTCCAGAGGCTGTTCTTTATCAAATACGACCTATGCAAAGCTAGGAGTCAAGAGTCCGTCTTCATGAAACATTCTTCATAAGAAAATAGATGGAACAGCTCTTCATTTCAGTTATATATTTGCCTGTATTTGCTTTGGAAAATGCGGGATTTTGAAAACTTTCTTCGTGCAACTAAAAGTGCTAGAAGACACAGAAGTTCTAGAAAAAACGAAATTTCAAAAAAAAAGGACTCTGTTCATCAGTCAAAACTAACAGCTGAAACTGGAGAAAACATTAAATGTTTAAACCAACATGAAAAAATACCTCCCTAAAATTCCTGCACACCAAATGTTATTATTTTATTTCTCTTAGAGTGTACTGAGTGAAGAAAGAGCATGCTCACTAAATAATCCTTTGTAGAACCGATGCGCTTCCGATCAAAAGGCCAATTCATTCACAGTTCTACAGGGCTTTCTCTATGGACACGTGAATTGCAATCAGTCGGACAATCCTCTCTGATAACAGAAAAAAGGGTTTTATCATTTGCCCTCATTCCATCACGCACCGTTGGGATTCGTATTCAGAATGTCTATTGCTGTATTTAATATGAACATTCGCAGTCAATATATTTTATGTCAATTCATACTAACATTTAATCCACTAAAAGCTCTTTACATATCGGTTAGTTCTAAATAGTTCAGTATAAACCTTACTGATTCGATCTTTAAATTTGATATTTTTTTGTTTGCCCTTAAAACAATTTGACTGAAAGTTGAGACAAGGTTTATGTTTTCTTGTTTTAACAAAACTATTTTCATGTTCTTACATCTTTAAAAAAATGAATGTAGCCTAGAGAGAGACAAAGATAATTGAACAGACTCTTCATTTCTTCCAATTTTCAGTAGAAAGTTTTATGCACAAATATGAGATTACAGAGGGAAGAGTAACTGCCATGAATATCGGAAGCATTTACACAACCGATATGTGTGTACACACACACACACACACACACACACACACACACACACACACATATATATATATATATATATATATATATATATATATATATATATATATATATATATATATATATATATATATATATAT
>NC_089763.1:5950222-5992722 GCF_040412425.1 Macrobrachium rosenbergii | reverse complement strand
TGCTTTAAAGCGTCTATTATGGCTAAAGACTCTAGGTCTGTTACTGAGTAGTTTACTTCTGTTGGTTTTAGTTTTCTACTGTAATAAGGTATAGCATGATATTTGTTGTCATGTCTTTGCATTAAGCATGCTCCTATACCAGTACGGCTTGCGTCTGTGGCTAAGAAGAATTCTTTATTAAAATCTGGAAAACTAAGTATTGTGGGTGTCAGTCTTTCCTTCAGTTCATCAAATGCCTTCTGTTGTTTTGGCTGACCACCAAAACTACATGTGTTCTTTTAATAACTCAGTCAGTGGCGCTACTATGGTGGCAAAATCTTTATAAACTTTCGGTAAAAACCTGCCAAACCGAAGAATGGTTTTACTTCTTTCTTACATTTAGGTGTAGGATACTCCTTGATTGACTTAATTTTTCAAGTCATTTACTTCAACACCCTTTTCACTTAAAGTATGTCCCAGGTATTCTATTTTTTCCTTCTAAGGAAATTGCACCTTTTAATTTTAGTTTTAGATTGGCTCTCCTCAATCTTTTAGGACTTCTCTCACTAGTCTTATGTGTTCTTCAATTGTATCTGTTACTATTACTAAATCATCTATATAGCAATGTACATCCTTGCCTAATAAATCACCTAAAATCTTATCCATTAATCTCACAAATGTTACTTTAGGCCAAAGGGCATTCTTACATACTGATATCTGCCATTACCAGTGGAGAAAGCTGTCAAAGGCTTACTTTCTTCGTCTAAAGGAATTTGTAAAATCCTTGTAACAAATCTATTGTGGTGAAATATTTCTTGGCTCCAATAGTTGTGATAAGATCTCTCATGGATGGCATTGATATGGATCATTCTCAGTTATCTTATTTAATCTTCTAAAATCTACTACTGCTCGGTATGTTTTATCTTTCTTTGAACTAGCAAAGTGGAAAGGACCACGGAGATTTAGATGGTTCTATTATCCCTTGTTTCTTCATTTGTTGCACTTCTTTCAATAATCTCTTTCTGGGAATGAGCTACTCTATAAGCAGGTATGTAGATTGGCTTAGTATTCTGTGGAATATCTATTCTATGTGTTATCTCTCCTGTATTGCCAAGGGTGTCTCCTCTATGGCGATTATATCACCATATTCACTCAGTAAATTAGTGAGTTTCTCTCTAGCAGAGCCTTCTTCGATATCTTTCAAGTGAGTCCATATCTTTGCTTTTCTCAATTCTGATTCATGTGTTGAATTTTTGTTCTCCTTTAATTGCTGTTACTGTTTCCTTTTCTACTACTTGAATAGAAAAATCATATACTTTTGCTAAACCTATCTCTGTACCTTGTGATAACCTAACTTTTCCTCCCCTCTGTTATTTATAACTTGTAAAGCTATTTTTACCTTGTCTGACTTCATGTAGGCTGGAAGAATAGTGTATTCCATTTACTTGTGCTCCTTCTGTAAGGGTTAGAACTTCTTTTCCTTCATATAATGGATTTACTGCATTCTATCCAGGTGCTTTCTCCTGGCTTAAGTCTTAATTCTCTGTTTAATTTCAGGTAAGTTTCCTGGTTAGAATCTAGGTTACTGCTGATTAGTTGTGCATTCATGTTTACTTGATATGCCTTGTCGGTGTTATCCCCTTTAGGATACCTTTCAGTAAGGAGGTTTTCTGAGCTTGATTTCTTTTAATCATTTTACACAGTGGTATTCTACAATTCCTGTGCTTCCTTCTAATCACTAATTGTTCTCTAGGTGCATCAATTGTGATTCCTTGTCTAACCATAGTTGGGTAGACAATCAATAGGTGTGCAAATGCAAAATGAATTCCTCTTGCTACTAGAACCTTTTTCTTAAGTGGGATTCTTCCTAATTTAAAAGGTAAATTAACTTGCCCTACTAGTTCTATTCTGTTTCCTTGAACATCTGTGATTTTAGTCTTCTACTGGTTTTAAGCTTAAATGAGAAAAATATGCCTCATACACCTTTTCAGACATTATATTCTTAGGACTTCCTGTGTCAAAGAATACTGCTATAGGCTTTTCTAAACCAACATGGGCGAGAAATACAGGCATATAACTATATTCATTTCTTACATTAACTTTGCTAATACACTTAGTTTGGCTTAAGGGTGATGCTCTCGTCTTTTCTTTAAGTAGAACCAATGTCCATGATACCAGTGATACAAAAATTTTACTGTCAAGTCCTCTGATAACTCTGGTCTGGTTGGTATACTAGGGCTTGCAGCTTGGTCATTGTTCTGGTCTCTATTAAAATTCTGATCTCTATTCCTTCTTATCTGTGGAGACTGACACGATATCTACCTCTACCTTGTGACTGTGATCTATGTCTAGGTCTACTCTTACAATCCTGGCATTATGTCCTGTTTTCTTAAGGTAAGGCCAATAAGCTGTTCCATAACATTCACTTGCGTAATGCCCTCTTTTGGCAGTTGTAGCATGTAACTGTGGGAAGGTCTTCCTTGATGTGTTTTACCTGGATTCCTATTCTGATTTCTAACTGGTGTCCTAGATCTCATATTCTGATGACTAGGATCCCCTCTCTCTTGTCCTACAGTAACTAAAGGTCTGTATAGATCATTCCCTTCAGGATTCCTACCAAAAATTTTTCTCACTTCACTTTCAATTTCAATGACATCGTCTTCTAAACCCCAAGTGCGATTCATCTTTTCAATAGCCTTTGAGGGTAGGCTTCCCAACAGTAAAGCTAACCTAAACATATTATGGCAGTTTTCAATAGTTATTACCTTTTGACCTACTAAAGTCGTTGACCATGGAGTGTTTGCAACCAAATGGCTCCATTCCTTGAAATGACTATATAACTGAGGATTCATTCTGAGGTAGTTTCTTTTGTCTACTCTCCATCCTTGAACTAACTTAGCGAGACTGATAAGCTAGGATCTGTTTCACCTACTGTGAATATATTCTCCTCGGGTATTGTTTTAGTTCTTCCCAATTCTAACTCTTTTATAGGCACTAGCATGTATGTAACATCCTATATCTCCTGGATGACAAATCTAGATAGGCTTTGGCTTCATTTAATTTGTCTGTGTCAGTTCCAGTTATGTTATTCAAATGGGTTTCTACTTTGCTCGATCCATGTTTAGATTGCAAGCATCGTTTTCTCTTTCTTCCCCAAAACTTAATAATATGGTCACTGGCATGTAATTTATGAGCAACCGTGGAGGTTGTGTTTGGTGGGGGTGAAGGAGTAGGAGAAGCCATTGTCAATTGTTTTATTTGGTTCGATGAACAGGAGTTCTTACTTTCTTATTATGTGCAGATCTCTTTCTGTGCATTTACTCATTAATGGCAAGTAAATTCTAAACATCAAACACACTGAACTGAGATTAAGTTATGGCAGTAATATCTAAAAAAATTAAAGACAAACAGGTCTTAAAAAATCATAAAAAAATCACAAATACTCCTTTGAATTAAAACAAACTGAAAAATCACTTAAAATATAAAAAAATCTAAATATCTCCTAATTAAAAATAAAATAAAACACAATACAGGTTAGTAAAAAAATATTGGAAAGTCTTAGTAATTGATTAGTACTAATTAGTAAAAAGAAAATTTTTTGCCAAAGAATTTAAGTATCTAATGATTCTCAAAGTACAAGTGTTTTGTGTTTTGAAAATGTCAAACAGTAGTATTCACATCATGTTGGTTTTAGTAAAATGAATGAAGTCTTATGTTTGTGCATTTATGTGAGGATATCCAAGGACTTATCTTTGCTGTCTTCGAATCTGGGCGTTAAAATTGGCTGCCTTACTGGGATGGAGACGTCAGGATAACTTGTAACTTCTTGCGTTGGTGTTGCTGGAGTCTCTCTTCTTTCTTCTCTCTCGCGAATTGCAAAGGGAATGAGCGCGTTTTCTTCTACGTCGGCTGCTGCATGAAATTCCTTTCTCTCTCGCTGAGGGAAACTGCGTATCTTCTTGATTTCGGTCGAAAAAATTCGTCTTCTACCTTCTATGTTGATGCACTAATGTTTTTTCTTCTTCCCAAAATCGATGATCGTGGAGCTTTTGTTGGTTAAATTTACTTTAAGATTAAACTGTCTTAATTTTCGGAGTGAGATTCACGTAATGGAGGACTGAATTTCGGTGGAACACTTATTGGTTACACTTTGAAATAGTCTTTATATGGGAAACAACTTTTCACTTAATTTGATATGTCTGATCTTGTCTTGTTACAAACTTTGCCGGACCAGGAACTTGAAGATGGTCTGTAGATTTTAAAGATAGCACGCACTAATTGTTTCTTCTCGTTATCGGCTGTGGAATTCGGAAAATCCCTATATATGACGCCAAAATTCTTGTAATGGGGAAGGCATGCACTTTTAGAACTGTCTGTTATACTTGCTTGCCTTCACTATCCATAGGAACAAGTGGTCGATGTTCAACTATGCTGGAACTTCACTTATCGTGCTCAGATGTCGGCTATCTTTCAATATTTCATAAGTTCTTTCTTCTATTAATGTTGGTTAAACAAATTTATGTTTCAATTTACATTTATTTAGTCTTTAAATTGTATAACTTTTCCACCTTTCAATGGGTAACAATGACCGAGTCTTTATCTTTAAAAGGGCATACATCGTAAAAATTCGTGAACTTAGAATTTCACTTGTACTATGGGCATTCAGAAATTTTATAAGTTCATAAGTCGGTTTGGGCTGTCACGGTCACCTCTCCACACATCTCGCACACTCCCTGCCCTGATGCCTTTTTTCTAACTGACTCTGCTTCCAGAGCCTTCGTATATATGGGTATGGGTTCAATGCCTAAATCTGGTATAATTTTCCAAAGTTTCCTGTCCAGATAGGCTTCCTTTTCCATTAATGTTTCACGTTTTTGTCTATGCAATTCGTTCAACGGTTGTTATCGAGTTAACGTTATGGTGCGAGAGGTCATCGGGCGAGGTCAAGATCTAAATTAGTTCATCTTTTGCCCAGCGCAGTACGGGTAAACACTTTTGGTCACTGGCGACGAACGGTTAAATACTTAGCATCTGTTGGTTACTTTTGTTTCGCTAACGTCTTTTCTGTTTTGCTGTCTCTGTCTTTATGCAGTGATTTTCTGTTGCCCTTGTGCGTATATCGAAATAATTAGTGTATGATTATAGACTCTTTCTATTATATATATATATATATATATATATATATATATATATATATATATATATATATATATATATATATATATATATATATATATATATATATATATATATGCATATATATATATATATATATAAAGCATTAAATGAAACGTCCTTAATATCCAATTTGCTCTACCTTAGAAATAATATATTTTAACATATGTTATCCAAAGGGGAATTTTTTAGTTGATAATAAGTTTGTCGTCTCATGGGCTTGAACCATGGAGGACAAGAACTCAGAATACAGTGACGCCTGAAACGACACGGCAATCAAGGGAGGTAAAAGTTGATACTGACTCCCACCTACAAATCACTGTTGAACTCAGGTATATGTAATTAGAATCGATATCAACCCACCTCTGCCATGTTAACCATGTAGAGCGTTTGTTGTAAACAGATATATTATGAGTGAATTTTATCACATCACCGTGATTCATATACAAGCATTAAGCTACAAACGTACTTTAATATCCAATTCACTCTACTTCGGAAGTAATATATTTTCATATATGTTACCCTAAGGGGAATTGTTAGTTGGTAATAAGTTCATCGTCTCGTTGGCTTGAACCACGGAAGACAAGAACTCAGTACTACAGTGACGCCTTAAATGACACGGCCATCAAGGGAGGTATAAGCTGGTACCGACTCCTACCTACAAATCACTGTCGAACTCAGGTATTTGTAATTAGAATCGATATCAACCTACCTCTGCCATATTAAGCGTGTAGTGCATTTGTCGCACTCAGCAATATTATGAAAGAATTTTATCACATAATCGTGATTCATATACAAACATTAGGCTACAAATGTCCTTTAATATCCAATTCGCTCTTCCTTGGAAATAATCTATTTTAATATGTGTTACCAGAAGTGGAATGTTTTAGTTGATAATAACTTCATCGTCTCGTGGGCTTGCACCATGGAAGACAAGAACTCAAGACTACAGTGATGCCTTAAATGACACAGCCATCAAGGGAGGTATAAGTTGTTACTGACTCCCATCTACAAATCACTGTTAAACTCTGGTATTTGTAATTAGAATCAATATCAACCCACCTCTGCCATGTTAACCTTGTAGTGCGTTTGTCGCACGCAGCCATATTATGAATGAATTTTATTGCATCACCATGATTCATATATTTGATTGCTCAAACCTCCTTTAATATGCACAGGCTTACTTCAGAAATGATATATTTTCATATATGTTACCCGAAGGGCAATTTTTTAGTTGATAATAAGTTCGTCATTTTGTAGGCTCGAACCACAGAAGACAAGAAGTCAGGACTGCAGTGACACGTTAAACGACACGGCCGTCAAGGGAGGTACAAGTTGATACCGACACCCACCTACAAATCACTTTTGAATTCAGGTACATTTGCAATGGTAACATGATTCCTCACCTCCTGATAATAAATGTAGTGCATTTGAGTAAAACATACATATTATGAATGAATTTTATCACATCACCTTGATTCATATACAAGCATTAAGCTACAAACGTCCTTTAATATCCAATTCACGGTGATGTGATAAAATTCATTCATAATATGGCTGTTTGCGACAAACGCACTACACGGTTAACTTGGCAGAGGTAGGTTGATATCATTCTAATTACAAATACCTGAGTTCGACAGTGATTTTTAGGTGGGAGTCGGTTTCAACTTATACCCTATGATATATGTGCCATTTATAGGCGTCATAGTCGTGAGTTCTTGGTCTTCCGTGTCGGAGCCCACGAGACGACGAAACTTATTATCAACTAAAAATTCCCTTTCGCAATATATGCAACAAATTTATATTATTTCATAGGGGGAATTAATGGATATTAAAGGATGTTTGTAGCTTAATGCTAGATATGAATGATGGTGATGATATAAATTCATATATATGTATGTATGTATGTATATATATATATATATATATATATATAGATATATATATATATATATATATATATATATATATATATATATATATATATATATATATATATATATATATATATATACACATATATATGCGATCAATTCTTCAGTATCCCTATCAAGAGGATTGATCATAGAATATTCGAATTTTTAACAGTGATAGCATAACTAACAACGTGGCAGTCCCTGTTGGATCTGCCTATCATGCCCCAGTCTTCTGATTGATGTGTTTTATTGTAAATATATTGCAATTTAAAGTCAACCTAAGTGTTTATCTGCAAGCCCCTTGTTGAAGTATAGCCCTCAGCCCAACTGTTTTTCCTATTACATTTCCTGCCTGACCTATCTCAGATTCTCACGTATATAATAGTCTAGATTTAGTTGATAAATTAAACAAAATAACTTTTGCCCCACTGGTGGATTTGTTAGTTTTGATGTTTGTTCTCATTTTGTAAAGTCCCTATAGATTCTATTTTAGAGTATCTTAGTAATGAATTAATCCATCACGAATTATATACCTGTAAATCATATCATTTCTCTCACTAGGTTGCATTTGTGATTGTGTTTATATTCAGTGGCATTTTACCAACAAATATTTGGTATGGCAAGATTGACCCTTTATCTCCACCTCTCAAACCTGTACATGGAATTCTTGAAAACGATATATACCTAATTCATTTATACTCCTTAAAGTGGTATAGGTATGTTGATGTATTTTAGCTGTTTTGCTCTGCTGGTATTGATGTAAATGATTTACTTTGTAATTTGAATAACCAGGTACCATCCATTAAGTTTACAAAGAATTAGAAAAACACAATTGCCTCCTTTCTTAGATGTTTTGATACATAGAGAACCATTTCAATGTAAATTCAGTATTTATAGAAACCAACCAACAACTTAACTTTATGTCCATTTTATTCAGGCCATCACCTTAACATCAAAATATTATTTTTTCATCTATGTTTTTATGAGCCTTGGTGCATTGTCAGTCCCAAATTTGGGCTCAAGAAACAAATACATAAGAAAATAGGGACAGATTTATGGTATCCTTCACATATACTTTTATTTATTATAAATGGAAGCCCACAAAAGTTTTTATAGTGAAAGTAAATATGAAGAAAGAAACCCTAAGAACATTCTTAGCTTTGCCTTTATTTTAGTGGTTTTGAAAAACATAAAATCATTGTTAAAACCTTTAATGTAAACCCTGTTTTTTTCTTATAATTAAAGAATGTTAATAAAAAAATAGCCCTAAAGAAAAACAATATAATATATAAAATTCCATGTTTGGACTGTCTCTCTTTTATATTGGCCAATCTAGCAAAGATTTAGATGTACCTATTAAGCAACATAAGTATTCAGTCAAAACTGACACATCCAATGCTATATTCATTCATTTAAGTGAAAACTCACAGGATAAATTGGACTGAAAGTTCAGTGATTAGATCGAAAGATTTCTCTTCAAGAAATCTATTGAGTCCGCTATTATCCAGCTTACTTCCAGCTGTAATTTTAATCTTAGCCCTGGCATGTATTATTTGGACCCATGTATTAGAAAATGTTCAAGAATGATCAAAGATAAAATCACTGACTTAATTATGTTAGTTACTTGATATATGTTTTCTATATATCCGTATGTTTAATATAATTTATTTGTAAAATGTTCATCTTGCAAAAGTTATTATGGTTTACAAAAAAAAATTATTTTGTTGTATTTTTTTTTAGGTGGTCAGTCACGACCCTGTGTTAATCTTTTAATTGTCCTGTCCCTGCTTCTGAACAGCTGATCCTAATCCTTTGTAAAACCTTTGGGGGCTTTAGTCCTGTTTTGGCAGTTCTACTAATTCTTCAATTGTGTTGGATTCCAGGTACATATGTTTCCTTTATAATCCTATCTGTCATTTATATGAGCTTTGTAAACATACATTTATATTTCTCTTTCAGTTTGCTAAGTAAAGGACCTAGCGTCGAAAAGCCTCGCAGCACTCCAGTGTTTCGTTCCTTCGTGGATTTATCTTATATATAGCATATATATATATATATATATATATATATATATATATATATATATATATATATATATATATACTTAAGGATGACCATTGAAGGTGTCAGTCCAGTTAAGGCTTTAGTCTGTCCAAAGCTAGAGACCACTGTCTCTATCAGGTTCAATTGAAAAGTGGTCAATAATCAAAATTAGCTACACTTGTAGCTGGTGTAACACACGTACGCACTTACATCTCCAACCTGCTGAACATGAGGTAAAAACACGTAACGCACTGGACACACACTTTTACAAACAAATAACACTTTGCAGGATATTAGAGAAAATACAAAAAGATTCATTATCCTTGAATAAAAATAAACATAATGCCAGAAGATACAAATCAGCAACCTCAAAAAGTTTATAGTTGCACCACGAAACGAAGAAAGATAAAGTTTGCACATTACTGCCTGACAAATCCAATTGTTTTGTAATAATGATAAAATTATTTATGTTGGAAAATGGAAAACTTGTTATCTGGTTCTAGTACTTACAAAGGAATTACGGAAAGCCCTTTAGCTGATGTCATAAAAAAGTTTCAATTTAAAATAAAACTGTAATTAAAGGAATTCGGTTCCATAAAGAGAAAGTCAACCATTGTCCCATCCTTATCCTACATGTGTATGGATTAATAAAAATTCATAAAAGAGATTTCCTATTCGGCCCATTATCAGCTCAACCGGTTCTATTAGTTATAAACTTTCATATATCTAGTTAAATTACTATCACCTATTCTGGTTACTATTTCAAATTCCCATTTACAAAATTCTGTTGATTTCTGTGCTAGACTTTCCCATACTGAATTATCCAGCACTGACAAATTAACCAGTTTTGATGTGACATCTTTATTTACTAAAGTTCCTATTGATGACTAACTTCATTATTTATCACAACATTTGGACTTAGCAATCTGTAATTACCTACCAATATTATTATTAATTTCATATCCCTTGTATAAAAAAATAATATAATTCACTTTCAATGGTAGTTTTTGCGAACAAATATTTGTATGGTATGGAGAACCTTTCGGCTAATTTTGTTTTAATATTTACATGGAATTCTTTTTCAGTCTAGACTTATTCCAAGAAGTCTGTTCTCTAAGGTGTTTTGGGTCAGATATGTAGATGATTGTTGTTGCATAGTAAAAGAAAATGTAAATATTCCTGATTTCTTACAAAGAGTTAATAATCTTGTACCATCCATAAAATTCACAATAGAATATGGCGAAAATAATTGTATATCGTTTTTTGATGTCTTAGTTATTAGAAATAACACCAATTATTGTTTTAAAGTATATTGGAAATCCACGAATAATTTGTCATATAATCATTTTTACTCTGACCATGCTAGACAAATTAAGTTGTCAATATTTTCCAGTATGTATCTTAGAGATCGTAGAATTTGTAGACCTGAATTTTTGGAAGAGGAGCTTAAAATTATTAATAAAATAGGAGATTCATTATGTTATCCATATTTTTTAGAAGTTTATAAAAATTAAGCAAAGACATATTATTAATCCAACAGTAAGTTAACAAAAGAACTTAAGTAATCTTTCTGTTTACCATTTCATCCTAATTTCATTACTGCACTGCCCATTTTAAAAGTATTGATATTAACTTAGTATTTTAATATAATAATATTCTGAGAAATAAACTAATTAAGAATGGCCCATCTAATTCAAACAATATTGTATACAATTTCAAGAATGCACATTTATATTGGTCAAAACATCAAAGAAATAAAAAGTATGAAGCTCCCAACACAAATATGCCATTTCAAGAGTGTTTATCAAATAATGGTATCAGGATCATTGGCTTAAGACATGCCATATGATGAACGTCCGGGGATAAGACAACGGTTATCTACAAGGTCAACGACCATCTGAAAAGGAATCTACTAGAAACTGTGTTTACTGGCTATGTCCACCAGGAATGTTAATCTCCAATCCCGCAATATCCCTTGATCCTTTGTCCCTGTCTTTTTCTTTTTTTTAAAGAACATGTTGCCCAGATTAAGCCGTAACCCCGCCCTTCTGTTATGTATTCAGTGAACTTTATAATGTAGAATAAAATAATGAAAGCATTTTCAAAGTCCTGGCCACCCACTTTCTGATGGGATTTATATACTCAAGCACGTCCCTTCACGCTGTGTGATGTTTGTGTGTGTGTGTATATATATATATATATATATATATATATATATATATATATATATATATATATATATATATATATATATATATATATATATATAAATTTTATCACATCGTATATTTATATAAAATCATTAAGCTACAAATGCTCAGTATCCAATTTTGCAACTTCGGGAATATAACTGACGGGGAATTATAAGTGATAAGTGGATTCGTGATGGCTTAGTGGTTACTGTCGACTGGAGTCGTTGGCGGGCACTGTGTCGTGTGTTCGGGACAATTAGGCACCAATTCATTTATCACTTATTATTCCCCTTCGGTGGCATTCCTGGAAGCAGTGTGAGCTGTATATTAAATGACATTTAGAAGAATGATTATATATATATATATATAGTATATATATATATATATATATATATATATATATATATATATATATATATATATATACAGTGCTAGCAATAGCAGGCCTTGACTCACATCAGGGATCGAACCAGCTCCATTGAAAGGCAGGGCCCTGTTCACCAGGCCATAAAAGCCGTTAGTTGGAACCTGAGAGCAACTGCACCCAAGGAATTACCTGGGCAAGCTAACTGCTTGCATACCAGCGAGTTTTCCCCAACTTCCCGACTGGGTGCAGTTGCTCTAAGGTTCCAACCTCTTTTGACTTGTATGGCCTAGGGGGCAGCGCCCTTGCCTTTCAGTTGAAAGACCTGGGTTCGATCCTGATGTGAGTCAGAAATTTATTTTTGTTCCACACGTGATTGTGTTTTTTTTTATTTCTATCTTATTCACTCAGAATGGATAATTCGAATGAAATGCTGTCAACCGGGTCATTGCTGAGTCAAAGTTGTGAAACTCACAGTATGTGCTAATTAGCTTGCCCAGGTAATTCCCTGGGTGCAGCTGCTCTCAGCTTCCAACTTCTTTTGACTTGTATGGCCTAGTGGGCAGCGCCTTTGCCTATCAATTGAAAGACTTAGCTTCGATTCTGGTGTGAGTCAGAAATTTATTTCTGTTCCATACGTGAGTATGTGTTGATTATATATATATATAGCGAGAGGCAGCTTCCTCATCTCGCCATTAATTTTTTTTTTCCAAGGTTGATTTTACACTCTTATCTACTTCATTGCTTTATAGGATTTCTCATTTTTAGTTTTCTGTAAAGGGAAACTATTGAGGTGGCTATATGTCTGTCCGTCCGCACTTTTTCTGTCCGCCCTCAGATCTTAAAACTTTCTGAGGATAGAGGGCTGCAAATTGGTATGTTGACCATCCACCCTCCAATCATCAAACATATCAAATTGCAGCCCTCTAGCCTCTGCAGTTTTATTTTATTTAAGGTTAAAGTTAGCCATGATCATGCATCTGGCACCGCTACAGGGGCCAACAACACAGGTCACCACAGGGCCGTGGCTGGAAGTTTCATGGTCCGCGGCTGAGTGTCATGGGACGTGGCTGAGAGTTTCATACAGCATTATACGCTGTACAGAAAACTCGATTACGCCGAAGAAACTTCGGATGATTATTTACTTTTTTTCGACAGTAATTCTCAAATTTCCCGTATTCCCTGCACGTACAAAAACAGAAATTGTGTTCTTTTTGTCTTTATTTCCTGTTACAGGTTTCTCTGTCAATCATTTTTCGTACCCTTGAACACGATTGGTGCCATAGGAAAGTAACGTGAAGCTACTGAAATGATGCCTGTGTTGAGAGGATCATTTTTTGGATGCAGAACTTTTGAGTTTCAGATTCAGAAGCGACGGAAAAAAAGACATGTTGGGTAATTTCAATAATTTGTTTTCTCGTAAGACCGAAATCTTAAAAAAAAAAAAAACTCTAAAACGACTTAATAGGGCATACAAAAGGCCTACGTCAGAAAGCAGATGTGTTGCCGACCTATGTGGAAGATGAGTATCAAACTTATACTGCGGTATAGAAAAGACCCATGACAGCGACCGTGTCAGAAGGGACATGGCCGCCTAAGGTCAATCGAAATCCTCCCCATCTAATCTGGTCAATCGTGCGAATAGACTTGTGTTTTGTGAGTGTTAAATGAGGAGCAAGATTATTATGGAGTGAGTCTAAAAAGATATGCAAATCTAAGAGTTGCTAGAATTGGACTGAAATATAAAATTTAGGACAACGGCCAAGAGCTGTAACCTATGAGGTCATTCAGCGCTGAATGGGAAACTGAGAGTGAAAAAGTTGTAAAGGTGTAGCAGAAGGAAAACCTTGCAGTTGCACTACGGAACAACATTTTTAAAAGAGGGAAAGTATGACGGAAGAAAGAGAATAAGAACTGCGTTGTGGTAAAAGGAATGCCATGGGCTGCAGCTAGGGTCCGAAGGGACGCTGTTAAGAACCTCAAGTAATGCCTACAGTGCCCTGAGGTTCAAACGACGGCACCACCCTCTTACGGGTGCTAGAGTTGGGAGGGAGAATTAATATTTGACACGTGGCTAGTGAAGCCTGAGAACACCACCCCGCGACCAGCTACACCAGAAACTGCTCTTGAACTGAGCAGCAACAACAGCATCTCCGTAGAACGAACCAGTGGCAGACGGGAAAAGCCTAAGCGAATGCGACGTGCTTCAGGTTTCGAAAACAATGAACACTTGTAATAATGTTCTATTAATAATGAAAAAAAATACTTGAATGAGAATATACAAATAAATGATTTTGTTTTTATTTATGCCCAGTTATTTAATTATGTGGAAAAATTAATTGTATGAAATTTAAACCAAAATCTGTAACAGGTTCCAGGACTCTGAATTCTGTTTCGATTCCAGACCTTGAAGAAAATTGTAGCGGAATCGAACTTCTCAAGTAAGTTATCGAGAGCCCATGGCTCCCTGAAGGTGAAAACTGTCGATCAAAACAAGAAACCAATGCTTGAATAATCAAGCCTGTGATTAAAAACAGAAGGAACCGATAAGCATTTAATAATGCCAATATGCCTATTGCAGGACTGGTAAAAGGGCAGTACTAAAAAAAAAAAAAGGTCGAAAAATAAACCTCGAAACTCCGTCATAAATCGACGGTTCTTCTAACAACACTTGAGCTTGGCTGGCTGCGAGTAATCATAGCTATGTTAGTTGTTGAGAACTGAAAGCACTATTTGTCAAGACACTGGGCGATCCACACATTATTACGGCAACCTATATTAAGACAAACAATAAGGGCGTGGCCAATGCAGGAATTCTGAAGAATGCGCTTTTGCAAGGTTCGTCGTGTCACGTCCATAAACTGTCAGTGTTGAAAGGCGACGCAGAGCAGAGCAGCGTGGCTAAAGACAATGACTCCATGCTCTGCGATAGCTGAAATAACCAGGATAACTGGGATAACTGCTTAACACTTCTCCGGAAAATACGAATTGGAGTTTGCTTCCTTTTATTCCATGTCACGGAATTAGAATTAAAGAATGCAAAATAAAAATAACAGCAACTAATAGAAGTATCTCCCAAGCATATAACTGCTCAACAGAAGCAGAGCCGTCTGTCATGACATTTTGTAAGTGCACCCTTTAGTTGTTTAATACAGATGTTTTAGTGCAGAGTGACTTATATTCGAACGACAAAAAATAAACATTAAAGTTTATTAAAAATGGATATCACAAACTAACGGCAAAAAGAAGCTGCATTCTGGAGGAATTTTGTTACATATAAGCTGGGACTGACACGTCGAATGACTCTTTCAGAATATGAAGAATGAAACACAAGAAAGCAATCAGACTTTGATCGAAAGTTATGAATAAAAATTTGTCTTTAGTTATTCTTTTCAGTGTAGAGAATCATTTTCTGACACTAGTTTATAGTAAGAATGTTTTGATTAAAATTTAGATATCACATAGAAATGTTTATTTAAAGAAGAACTTTTCATATACGCAACGAATCCAGGTAAAAAAGTCACAGGAAAATGTCACAGGGAAAAGAGCCACATTACTTTTTTCTAGATAGTGACCCCCAGGGTTTTAAACCGGTATGAAACCTTTTCGGTGTGTTTAGTACAAGCCGTTGGGGATTACTGTAAAAATATTAACAAAGACTGTAATGTAAAATTGATATGAAATTTTTTCCTGTGACTTTTTTTCCTAGCCAAAATTGTAACTTTTTCTGATACTTTTTCTGTGACTTTTCCTAGCCAAAATGGTGATTTTTTTTTCCTCCTTGACTTGCTTAACGGCCACCATACAGAATCTGACACAACAGATTTCTCTGCCTTTTCTCTAAGACTGAGTGAAAGATTAGTTCAAAAGAAACTAAACGTCCCTTCCTGCAAATATACTTCCTACATGTTTAGTATACGAGTCACATTCTAAAAGCTGAAATAAATTTTTATTTAAAGCAAAACTGATGTTTCGTTCGTTTATTAAGTTGTGTGTATTTCGTAGCTGAAAACCACTGCTTAAAGTATTATAATTTTTATTTGAAATTTCTCAGCAATCTTTGGGTCAGAATAAACTTTAATTTGAATTATTGCATACCTTACGAAGACTATACCAATGAACTGTCGTATGGTGAGACATCAATATTTTAGTCCTGCGCAAAAGTAAACAGAATAAATACGCCGAAGTTTCTTCGGCGCAATCGCGATTTCTGTACAGCGTATAATGCTGTATGAATCTCTCAGCCACGGCCCATGACACTCTCAGTCGCGGCCCATGAAACTTTCAGCCACGGCACGGTGGTGACCTGTGTTGTTGGTCCCTATAGCGGTGCCAGACGCACGATCATGATTAACTTTAACCTTAAATAAAATAAAAACTAATCTAGAGGGCTGCAATTTGGTATGTTTCATGATTGGAGGGTGGGTGATCAACATACCAATTTGCAGCCCTCTAGCCTCAGTGGTTTTTAAGATCTGAGGGCAGACAGAAAAAGTGCGGATGGACAGTAGGACAGACAACTAGCCATCTCAATAGTTTTCTTTTACAGAAAAGTATAAATAGATAAATCAACAAATTTATATAATATAATCATGAAAAACATCTTGTGACAATTGAAGGATATTCATATCAGTTATGAATATGTAGAATTATGAATCCACTCTATATTCTTACGGGCACGGGTCTTCACCTACCGACCAAATTCACGTAATTGCCGACCAGTACAATGAGAGTGCAATGGCTTCCAAACCAGCATTCTGTCTCTCAATAACCCTTCCTTTTACCCGCCCTGCGCCGCCGTATCTCTGTGCTTTTAGGCTTATGGGCAGTCGCCGCCATCTTGGGAGAAAGCTTGCCCTGAGGCGATCCCCGCCCAGTCCAGAGACACATGGCCCAGGAAGACTATCCATTCTGCTACTAGGAGCCGTTTCAAGCAGAAGTATATTGCCGCTCTACCTCATAGAAAACGTCATTTGCTTTGTGCCACGTGACACCAATTTTGGGACCCCAACTCATATAGGAGTGAGCTTTTTGGATACCTAAGAGGTATGTTTTTATGTGTGTGACGGAAGATAATCTCAGTTCAGGCACCGTCACCCGTATGTGTTCCACGTGTGACGAAACGTGGAATTTTTACCTCTCTACGCCGCTGCTGAATATTTATAATTTCATTTCATCTATCGTATTAACATGTGTACCTGTTGTATAACTCTTTGTGGACTATTACTATTATTTGTTAAGTAAGTGTAGTTAACTGAGTATAATTACACCTTTCGGTAACTTGACGAAGGGAGATATCAAGGTTAGTATTCCCTGTCTTTTCATTCTTCTTAGTTTTTTGCATTACTATCAGCCATTTTATAGCATTCCGTTGCCAAAGCCGTTGCCAAGTAAAAATAAATAACTGAAATGAAATTATTTTTATGCACATGAATATTCAGTTCGAAGATACAACGAGTGATTACTAAATACACGGAAATGTGTTAATCACTAATAAGCTTATCTTTATTATGCATTAGTATTTAACATGCCATAGTTATTCGTTGGATTAATGCTGTAATCTAAAAACATAAAATCAAAATAGTTATTTTACTCTTTTTCTAAAGATAACTAATATTTGATCAATACAAAACTAGAGAGAGAGAGAGAGAGA
The DNA here is from genome assembly GCF_040412425.1 of Macrobrachium rosenbergii. NCBI lineage: Eukaryota > Metazoa > Arthropoda > Malacostraca > Decapoda > Palaemonidae > Macrobrachium > Macrobrachium rosenbergii. The sequence continues at coordinate 5,975,400 of NC_089763.1, read as the reverse complement.
GAGAGAGAGAGAGAGAGAGAGAGAGAGAGAGAGAGAGAGAGAGAGAGAGAGAGAGAGAGAGAGAGACTTTCCTTAGACTTTGGGGCTTTTTGTTTCCCAAGAGACCAAATGGGATCTAAGAAACAAAACAAGAATTTTAAGAAATTTTCATTTGTTTCAATCCTTTGAGCCCTCACGCTTCAAACACCAATACGACTCCCCTCACAACAAGTTGTTAAAGGTTTGCCAAGAGAGGGAGACGATTTAAAAAAGAAGAAAATATCGCATGACTTCCATTTGTGTACCTTTGATAAACATACAAAGGTAAAAATTAGCTTATGGACACATATAGGTACAAACACTGGAGGACCCACACAAACACATATTCACACTTTGTCTATATATATATATATATATATATATATATATATATATATATATATATATATATATATATATATATATATATATATATATATATATATATATATATATATATATATATATATATATATATATATATATATATATATATATATATATATATATATATATATGTATGTATATATATATATATATATATATATATATATATATATATATATATATATATATATATATATATATATATATATATATAATGACAAAAACCTAAATTCGACAGGCATATGCACAGCATGGTCGATATCGACTTATCCCTTTCTTGACAGCTTAGGCTGGTGGTCATGTCACTGTTGTTTCCCAACCAGGCGGCAGTTCGATTCCCACTGGTGACGAACCAATTATCACTTATTATTCTCCCTGGGTGTAATTTATTCCCAAGTCATAGTGAATTAGGTATTAAGCGAAGTTTGTGGTTTAATATTTGTGATTATATATATATATATATATATATATATATATATATATATATATATATATATATATATATATATATATATATATATATATATATATATATATATATATATATATATATATATATATATATATATATATTATGAAGTTAACGTAATTAATTAATTTTATATTTTTCATGCTTTTTTTTTTTTACCCATTAGAGTAAGTTTTTGTTTTTGTCTAGTTTTGTTTATGTATGTCTCTTGAAGGTTGGATTGGGGTATTTTCCTCCCCTCAAAGGGTAGTTGCAGTTAAATAGATACATCACCCATGTAAGTGTCTTTGTCTTTTCATATTTGACGGTGCTTCGGCTTTTCGTCGCCCGTTTCTTTTCGTCTCTGCTGGTGATGCGGCGACCTTTGAGTGATCAAACCTCAGTTAACCCCTCCCTATAGAGATTTTTTCAGCTCCCATGTTCTCTGACGGCTTGTGGCAGTTTGCCGAAATATTCCAAAGACGCCCTCGACGTTTGCTGCTGGTGGCCTCTTGGAGGTGTTGTCCCTTGCCACCCTCTATGAACAGTATTGGTACTGGCGTCTCTTCAGTTTGTGTCAGGGGTCGTGTGACGCCCTTCTTGGCAAATACGTCCTTTTTGGAGGCGAGCCTCGCCCGTCATTGCCCTTGCCCTCAGCTTGCTGAACCTCTGGAGTCGTTAAAGGGCCTCCCAGGGGCGGGAGGAAAGGTAAGATCCCAAACCCTGTGTGGATTCATAACCATACCACCCATAGAGACGACCTGTGTTGAGTGCCTCCCCTACTTTGTGGCACTTTTTCTGAAATTTATCATAGGAGATGACACTTCGCTGCGTGGTGTTAAGGGGACGACTTTATATCAGCCATAGGATTAGTGGTGACTGGTTTTTTCATAATTGCAAATGTGTGTTTATTCGATTTTGAAGTTTGTGAATAATTACGTTTAAGGTTAATTGTGAATAATTAGGTTTTAAAGTTAATTTCTTACTTTGTCTCTTACTGTCACACCGACCCGTGCGTATGTGGTTTCTATCTCTAGCTAATTCCTTTCTCTTTTACTTCAGTGTGCTAGTTACCTAGGCGAATGTGTTTTTGAATTGTAATTGTGAGTTTTTCTTCCCTAAAGTGCAGTTTTCAAGGGATTTCTTTGTAACTTTAAGATATTAGTTGTAATAAATAATTAAATTGTTCGTTTATATCTCTGTAACCTTCTTTGAGAAAGTACTTTGAATTATTTTTGTTCTGGTACGTGTCCTACTCATTATCATAGTTGTAAGGGCTTTAAAGTAGATCGAAGAATCTCTGAACTCGTCACCGTCTCATAGGGTCCATTACAATATATATAATATATGCTTTTCCATGATATAAGTGAAGTATTTGTTAGAATAAGCCAATTATGGGAAAATAAGAAAAACTGGTTTATTATAAAAGTGAGGTAGGACATAGATGTGTTATATCACCATGGGGTTGACAGGGTGATGTCATAAATCAAAGGAAGGATTTTAGATGTGGATGCAAGGATGTGATTATTAAAATAGTCCCTGAATGAAGCGTTGAGTCGATATTTGAAGAGGATTCAGTTCTAATTGGGGATAACAAAGGGGAACTGTACAAAAAACAAGTAGTGTGAAAGTGATAGCAAGAAGAGACATTCGTAAGTAAATGTAAGAAAGAAAAAATTAAAATCAATGGGTGATGAAAGGATGAAAGACGCTGATTCACATAGATTTTTTTAAAATAAAATTCATGCTGTTAAACCAAGCACTGGGCTACATTAAGTCATTCAGCGCATAAAACTGAAAAGAGGGAGCTGGAGTGGGTAAACATCAAGACTAAGACACCCAGAATACAAAATAGATGAAATGCTTATATACAAAGATGGAACTGGGACGAACCCCACAGGTACACTAAGAAGGAAGTTAGCGGTGTTGGACAGCAAGACTGAAGAAACGAAACTGAAATTGGTGTAAAGAAAAAGTTAAAAACTGGATGCAGCCAAGGGCCGAAGGAACGGCAGTTACCCACTTGGTTCTTGGCCACGTAAAATAAGTCCAATCCTTCGGGCCAGCCCTAGGAGAGCTGTTAATCAGCTCAGTGGTCTGGTAAAACTAAGGTATACTTATTTATATACCCACTAGTATTGCATGAGTGAGGTCCACTAACAACATTACCCGATATGGAGGTTATTTGCACATGAGTAAAATAATGTGAAGAATGATAGATGGATGAGCAAAGAGGCAATTCACAGTGTAGGTAAATCCAAAATGGTTAGCGGATAATTATATATATATATATATATATATATATATATATATATATATATATATATATATATATATATATATATATATATATATATATATATATATATATATATATATATATATATATATATATATATATATATATATATATATATATATATATATATATATATATATATATATATATATATATATATATATATATATATATATATATATATATATATATATATATATATATATATATATATATATTTATATATATGTATATATATATATATATATATATATATATATATATATATATATATATATATATATATATATATATATATATATATATATATATATATATATATATGTTCGATATATTTATATATATATATATATATATATATATATATATATATATATATATATATATATATATATATATATATATATATATATATATATATATGTTCGATAGCTAACGCCTCGATGAGAGTCCAATCTCACTTTGAGTAACCTCCGTGTGGAGCCGACGTACTTCCCAAGATTACATCTAGGGCAATTAAATAAATATACGACTCCCGAGGTCATTAGTGGATCGAGTTTCTCCTTATGTTTAAACAGAGATCTAATACTCATTGGGTTGCAGGGTATTAGCTTTAATTCAATGGCAGGTAAAAATTTCTCGACTAACAACTTCAATTCACGATAGAAATTTAGGTCATGAATAAATAGGACACTTGCATATAATTGTAATTTTGGTACTGTAGTTATTTTAATTTTAGGATGGAAGATATTGTTTAAAAATTTGCTGAGGTGTTTATCAAAAGTTTGGATGGAAAGCAGTTGTCAGTGAAATATTGGTGGAGATAAGTTATTTCACTGTGAAAAAGATTCCAATTAGACGTTATGTTAAAAGCCCTATGAAAGAGCGTAGACATGGAGTTTAGTTTAAAATTATAAAAGCAGTTACTATAAAAATTTGAGCCCAGGCCGGTAAAAGTTTTCTTTCTAAAAACCATGGTGTTAAAATGATCATTATGTTTAAAAACTGTTACATCTAAAATGGCAGCTTATTTTCATTTTCATATTCAATAGTAAAATTATTATTAGGATGTACTTTATTGGCATAATCAAGAAATTTGTCAGCTTGATCTTTATCTCTGAACAGCAAAAGGTATCATCCACGTACCTACTATAAAATAAGGGATGGTAGGCCAAAGGACAATTGTCAGTATGCGCTCCTCCAGGGAGCACATAAAAATGTTTGCAAAGGTGGGACCCAAAGGGATCCCATCACCATACCATCAACCTGAATGTAGGCTTTACCGTTAAAACAAAGGCTGTGTCCTGCACAGCGAGCTCGAGCAATTTTCTAAAATCCGTGAGGTTAAAATTATTAAAAGTGGCATCTGGGTCAGTAAAAAATACGGCTAACAATAATGTCAATGGTTTCTTCTACCGGTACATTAGTAAAACGGGACTCCACATCCATGCTAACCATAAATAAGTCTGAATCCTGGGGTAAAATTTTTCTTTAAAATGTTCTGAATTCTTACAGCCCTAGATGTAATCTTGGGAAGTACGTCGGCTCCACACGGAGGTTACTTAAAGTGAGATTGGACTCTCATCGAGGCGTTAGCTATCGAACAGGCGTCAAATTGACTAATCCTGAATTTTCATGTGTACGAGAACATTCAAAGAAATGCAAATATGACATAAACTACAAAGATTTTAAAATTATAGGCCAAACTCTAACGAACAATATTTAGCAATCTTGAAACACTTTATTAAACAACTAGTTCCACAGTTAAACACCCAGTCTTCCTCAACAACGCTGTATCTCTCGTGAGTTTAAGTCGAAGCTGAACCCGCCCGAATAGTCACTCGGTCTGTGCCTTCAGCACCTTATGGTACTTACTCCTCCCTATCCTTTGTACTTTACTTTTTATATTATTTGTATATATGTATAAAGTTTTTTTTTTTTACTTAATTTTTAGCCGAGTTTTTATTTTAACTTTTAACTTCTATTTTTATAGCTTGAAAATGGGACTTTAGTCCTGAAACGTTGAAGCATCAATAAAGTACCTTGAAAAGGAATAATGGAATGATCCTTCACCCTAACCTGCTGATGTCTACCGGTTGATAGAACCCTCTCAATCCTCACTATATATATATATATATATATATATATATATATATATATATATATATATATATATATATATATATATATATATATATTCATGTGTTTCGGGACAATTAGGCACCAATTCATTTATCACTTATTATTCCCCTTCGGTGGCATTCGAAAGTAGTGTGAGTTGGATATTAAATGACATTTGTAGCTTAATGATTATATATATATATATATATATATATATATATATATATATATATATATATATATATAATCATTAAGCTACAAATGTCATTTAATATCCAACTCACACTACTGGGAATGCCACCGAAGGGGAATAATAAGTGATAAATGAATTGTCCTGAACACACGACAATATATATATATATATATATATATATTGTCCCAAACACATGACAATATATATATATATATATATATATATATATATATATATATATATATATATATATATATATATATATATATATATATATATATAATTATCCGCTAACCATTTTGGATTTACCTACACTTTGAATTGCCTCTTTGCTCATCCATCTATCATTCTTCACATTATTTTACTCATGTGCAAATAACCTCCTTATCGGGTAATGTTGTTAGTGGACCTCACTCAAGCAATACTAGTGGGTAAATAAATAAGTATACCTTAGTTTTACCAGACCACTGAGCTGATTAACAGCTCTCCTAGGGCTGGCCCGAAGGATTAGACTTATTTTACGTGGCTAAGAACCAAGTGGGTAACTGCCGTTCCTTCGGCCCTTGGCTGCATCCAGTTTTTAACTTTTTCCATTACACCAATTTCAGTTTCGTTTCTTCAGTCTTGCTGTCCAACACCGCTAACTTCCTTCTTAGTGTACCTGTGGGGTTCGTCCTAGTTCCATCTTTGTATATAAGCATTTCATCTATTTTGTATTCTGGGTGTCTTAGTCTTGATGTTTACCCACTCCAGCTCCCTCTTTTCAGTTTTATACGCTGAATGACTTAATGTAGCCCAGTGCTTGGTTTAACAGCATGAATTTTATTAAAAAAAAAACCTATGTGAATCAGCTTCTTTCATCCTTTCATCTCCCATTGATTTTAATTTTTACTTTCTTACATTTACTTACGAATGTCTCTTCTTGCTATCACTTTCACACTACTTGTTTTTTGTACAGTTCCCCTTTGTTATCCCCAATTAGAACTGAATCATCTTCAAATATCGACTCAACGCTTCATTCAGGGACTATTTTAATAATCACATCCTTGCATCCACATCTAAAATCCTTCCTTTGATTTATGACATCACCCTGTCAACCCCATGGTGATATAACACATCTATGTCCTACCTCACTTTTATAATAAACCAGTTTTTCTTATTTTCCCATAATTGGCTTATTCTAACAAATACTTCACTTATATCATGGAAAAGCATATATTATATATATTGTAATGGACCCTATGAGATGGTGACGAGTTCAGAGATTCTTCGATCTACTTTAAAGCCCTTACAACTATGATAATGAGTAGGACACGTACCAAAACAAAAATAATTCAAAGTACTTTCTCAAAGAGAAGGTTACAGAGATACCAAACGAACAATTTAATTATTTATTACAACTAATATCTTAAAGTTACAAAGAAATCCCTTGAAAACTGCACTTTAGGGAAGAAAAAACTCACAATTACAATTCCAAAAACACATTCGCCTAGGTAACTAGCACACTGAAGTAAAAGAGAAAGGAATTAGCTAGAGATAGAAACCACATACGCACGGGTCGGTGTGACAGTAAGAGACAAAGTAAGAAATTAACTTTAAACCTAATTATTCACAATTAACCTTAAACGTAATTATTCACAAACTTCAAAATCGAATAAACACACATTTGCAATTATGAAAAAAACCAGTCACCACTAATCCTATGGCTGATATAAAGTCGTCCCTTAACACCACGCAGCGAAGTGTCATCTCCTATGATAAATTTCAGAAAAGTGCCACAAAGTAGGAGGCACTCAACACAGGTCGTCTCTATGGGTAAGTATGGTTATGAATCCACACAGGGTTTGGGATCTTACCCTTTCCTCCGCCCCTGGGAGGCCCTTTAACGACTCCAGAGGTTCAGCAAGCTGAGGGCAAGGGCAATGACGGGCGAGGCTCGCCTCCAAAAGGACGTATTTGCAAAGAAGGGCGTCACACGACCCCTGACGCAAACTGAAGAGACGCCAGTACCAATACTCTTTATAGAGGGTGGCAATGAACAACACCTCCAAGAGGCCACCAGCAGCAAACGTCGAGGGCGTCTTCGGAATATTTCGGCAAACTGCCACAAGCCGTCAGAGAACATGGGAGCTGAAAAAATCTCTATAGGGAGGGGTTAACTGAGGTTTGATCACTCAAAGGTCGCCGCATCACCAGCAGAGACGAAAAAGAAACGGGCGACGAACAGCCGAAGCACCGTCAAATATGAAAAGACAAAGACACTTACATGGGTTATGTATCTATTTAACTGCAACTACCCTTTGAGGGGAGGAAAATACCCCAATCCAACCTTCAAGAGACATACATAAACAAAACTAGACAAAAACAAAAAACTTACTCTAATGGGTAAAATAAAAAAGCACCGAAAAATATAAAATTAATTAATTAACTAACTTCATAATATATATATATATATATATATATATATATATATATATATATATATATATATATATATATATAAATATACATATATATATATATATATATATATATATATATATATATATATATATATATATATATATATATATATATATATATATATATATATATATATATATATATATATATATATATATATATATATATATATATAAAAATATATATTTGATATATATATATATATATATATATATATATATATATATATATATATATATTTATATATATATATATATTCACAAATCGTTTTATTACATAAAAACAGTTTGATGAAAACTCTAAATAGTCTTTTTGGCCTCAAACATAACAATTCCCATCCCTCATTCACTCCACTCCACTGGAGTCTGGAAAATGTTTGGGGGGGAAGAGAAAAATCACAGGCTAAGTGGTCTCTCCACCAGTCACGTGTAGTTGTTTATTGCTTCCCTTTAAACAGTGTTACACTTTGGCTGACAGCACAGACCACTTAAATAATTGTTACTTCCAAGAAGTATTTTTCGATACAACCATTATAGAATATTCCATAATTTGGTTTTTGTCATTATTTTGCTAAGAATGATAATGATAATTTTTTTGTTATTAGCTTTCAATGACAATTTTTAATGTCCAAAGGAAGAATGTGTCATGGTTTTACAACCGTATCATTCAGGACGAAGGAAGCAAATAAGACGAACATAATTTCAACCATTTTCAGTCCATTTTACCAGATGGATAAGGGTGTAATATCCTTTATAGGGCAAACCCGTTTACTTCGAAAATGAAACAGGCCCGATTTTAACCTCTGGTATGTTTCTAAATTTATCGTATTAAGGGGGTCGCCACCTCCCTACAATATGTGGAGGTATAGGTCGAAAACTGAAAATCCTGAAAAAATATATAGCTTTGTATGAAAATGGAGAATGTGCCAGTGAAATATTTTGCCAAAATTCCTTTTAGTTTCCTCGTTACAGTGGAATTTAGTAAAAGTAACCCAGTGAGCCAAAACATCGATCCCACAAGAAAATGTAGTATGCCTTCTGTTATCAACATTTTTAAATTATTACATTTTATATCAAACAAATTGTGAGCAATGGGATCTCTCACAACTCCACGCATCATAACAGAGTCACAGCCGCCCCCAACCTCGAGTGTGAAGAAGAGTTCATAAGGTGAGGTCATTTTTTCACCTCTGTCATTCGATCACTTTTACGTCTGTTTTTCTTTCTTATGGCAAAAGATCATGCCAAGAGGAAAAAACAAGTAAAACATCTTTTATCCCTACAAGAGAAGAAGATTAGCTCCAAGAAGAGTTCAAGAACCGATAATACCCTTAGTGGAATTTAGCGAAAGAGAGTGGGTACTATTTCCGGAGGGAGGGTTCGGTTCAATTCCTCGCCCCAGGCTACGCCTGACCTTGAACTCTCTCCCTTCTACATCCACTGCTGGTGCTTTCACGTACAAGACTCGTATTGGTATACGCACGTCATTGCTGGAAAGAGACGGAAGTAGCAACAATAGCGAAGATATTGATGAGGAAGATAATGAACTCGTTCTCATAAGTAGAAAAAGATTGCAGAGATTAGTGCTAAAAGATTGCCTGGGTGCACATGTACAAAAAAATTATATAGTGCAATATGAAAACGATGGTTTTGAAACAACAATTAAATAAAACCTTTGATCAGTGAGTAGCTTGGGCAGCTTTTGACACCCTCTCATAAGAGAATAATACCCTGCAGCAGGAAAAGGCAGGGGACCAGGAGCCTAAGAAGCAAGATTTTTAGCAAATGGATCTTCATTTATGATTAAATTATGATAAATAACATAATTTTGGTTTATTAATACCCAAAAATGATTATAACATTCACAATTGTCATGATTTATTAACATTGTCTTTGTAGAAATACAAAGAAAAACTTTGAACGCCCATATCTCAAAACTATACTTTTGACCTTCAAAATCTATCTCCTCCCTCAGTTTTAAAGCTATAGCATTGAAATTTGGTACATAGCTTCGTAAGACGTTCTAGAACAATAAAATGAAGCCCTTTTTAAAATTTTTTTATCATAATTTTTTTTATGTGATTGTTTGCATGATTTTTCATGTATTTTTATAAAACTAAAAAAATCATATCTAGCAAAAAAATTACTTTTATAAAAAAAACTCTTCATTTTATTGGAGGTCTACATCAGGTCTATATATGGCAGTAATCTCAGTTTTTAATATTCAGTATCCAGGGAGGAGATAGATTTTGAAAAATGGTTATTTTCGGGATAAATCACGCTGGCGTCACGAAACCAAAGGTCAGAGGCAAAAATCATATGCGGTTTGGAGATGTCCTAAGCCCCCCTATTAAGTGGTATGAATGTTAAAGTCCTGCCCTTAAAAACGGTAGTAGCCGGCCGACCCCCTTAATTTATTATTATAAAATGTCCGTCCCTTACTCTTCAGCAGCAGCTGAAAATTTTTCTGTACTTAACTTTTTTAAGATTAAATAGTGATCAAGACTACTTACATTAATCATTGAATCATAATGGGAAATTAATTCAGGCAACCGTCAATATATGCAATAAAAATGAAAATAATGAGCGATCCCTGTTTGGTTATCTTTAAGTAAGGATCAGGGTACCATCTACAAACCTCATAATTATAGAAAGCTGACCATTCATTACCTTTGTGATAATCCCTGACTTGTGTCACACGTATCTTCACGCTCTGTTCTTTTTCCGTTTAAAATTATTCTTTACCAAATGGCAAACCTATTCAAGACGACGTGTTAGCACATAGTGGTGATGTAATTGGTGATGACCCAGGAGGGTCCCAGTGGTGTTGTGCCAAAGAGAATACCAGAAGGGGGACGAAGTGAATCTCGATCCCATTTGGTATTTCAAAAGAAAAAAAAAAAAAAAAGAGAAGGAAAGAGAATCTTGGGCTGCTAATGTTTTGAAAATGAAGAGAACCCTAGTTATCTTCAGAATACATAAGCATGAAAACAAAGAAAGTGATGCCAGCCAGGGAAATAGGACAACCCTGTAAAGATGGGTGCTTTGAAAAGTTGGGAATGGAAAAAATCAAAGACATTTTCAAGGCATATTTTTTTATATCGGGGATTTAAACAAAATGAATATTTAAATTCATGTTTCTCTCAAATACCCTTCAAGAGGAAGTAATTTATGACCAAAGCTACAAGTAAGAAACATGAAAATTGTGTACAGTGTAACACACACTGGTGTTGTATTTAAGTGTGTCGGGTTGGTTTTATGAACATTCATGGCATCAAAGAACGCAAATTGTCATGGATTTAAAATAAATGGAAAAAGTTAAGATCCACACTGGGATTGTGCCAACTGATAAAAGGGGCAAGCGTGATCCTGCTAATAAATTAAAGGCGGAAGTTTTAGATTATGTACATGACTTTATAAAGTTATTGCCTGTGGTCTCAAGCCATTACACTCGAATATAAGTCTCCTTTTAAGGCAATATACGTGTTTGCCTTTTTTCATTCTGTTACTGGACTATTTGCTGAGTATCAGGAGTGGATGCACCAGAATGGTAATGATCAGCATACCGTAAAGGAACAAATGTTTCGGAAAATATTCACAACATTTTATAATATTTCATTTGCTCCACCCAGAACTGATGAGTGTAATAAATGTGCACTGTTAAAATAAAGAGGGAATCGGCACAGGAAGCAGATGACATGGATAAAGTAGCAGTCATTGTTGAAGAGATGACGAATCACGAAGAAGACGCAAAGAAAGGGTCTACAGCTTCAAAGAACCCGATAAACCCGGATGTTCGTTATATTTTCATTGATCTCCAGCAACAGCAACCATGCCCAAAGATGCCTTTAATAGGGCATATTATACAAGTAAGGTGGTTATTAAATTTTTGCATATTTGACATCACAAAAACAAGGGTAAATGTTCCTGTGGGATGAAACAGTTGCAAAAAATCCAAACGTAGTCGGTAGCTGCCTGCTTTTGTTGGTTACAAATACCTCCTTAGGAAGAAGGAGAAGACAGTATTAAGCAACTGAACCTGAATTTTTGCAGATAATTGTGCAGGACAAAATAAAAATATCTTCAACGTCCTGTTAATGCTGCAACAGATACAGAAAAATTTACTTTATAAAAGGGTGGAATTTATTTTTCCTCGTAAGTGGGCGTTCCTTCATGCCCATAACCGTGCCTTGGTCAAATAGAACTGATGCATGCGGCGACAAGCGTACATCTGCAGTGTACCTCGATACCGCGAACTGATACGCACAGCATGCAAGTCAATATACAATGTACATGACATGACAAGAGAACATTTTGTGGATATTAAGGTGCTTGCTTGATGTAGTCACGAATCGTTCTGCAGGGTATTATCAACAGCACGGCAATTTGTAATGAAATTTTCCTCACACAAACAAGGCTTCTTCGTGAAGAAAGACTTCGACCTTGTCGACCGACCTGACAATACCACCTCCATCAACCTCCAGAAGGGCCGGCAGAGTCGTCAACCATTTCGAGGGCGTGCAAACAATTCAAGTTGGGTTGGCATCAGTCGTGCTGCCATGCAAGTTTGATGGTGAAGGATGCTCACCAGGAAAAAGGTGGAGCCTTGCAACCCTAGTCCCGATGATTCCAAGCACCGAACAGAGGGAATGGTTCAATGATCTACTACAGCGGCAATAATTGATGGCACTGCAGCAGCAGATTAATGTCGACTCAGACGACGACATTAACGAGGATGCTGACAGCCCCTGACAACACTATCCTCCGTGATGAAGATGTCATGAGAACTCAATAGCCGTTCTGATTGCCATAATGTTGACGAACCTGGAACGAAAAGGACCCCAAATTGCAATCACACAAGAAAAAGAATATATACTAAGTTGCAGAGAACGAGTGTTAAATAATATTTTTTGTTATTAAGTAAAATTACAGCATCCAGAACATGATCTAATTATGAGTACTTTCACTGCAAAACACTAAATTTATACATTCAGCACCAGATTTACAGGGAAATTAATCATAAAACTATTATTATGAAAAAATGTGCATTATAATAATTGTTGCTTTATATTTGCAAACTTTTCATATTATTTTGTTCCATTGCTTTGCTGTGGTATTTTAATTTATTTAACATTATTATTATTACTATTATTATCAATATTCCGGGAATGAGTAGTGCAATAGTGTAATGTGTACTGTATCATTACTGCTATTATAAATATTAAGCATGAATACAGCAATAGTGTAATGCGTACTGAATTAATACTATTATCAATATTTCATGCATGAGTACAGCAGTTGTGTAATATGTACTATATTGAATTAAACATGTTGCATTGTATTTTGTGTTTAGTATTGATGACCTATAACACTTTTATCATTATTCTTTACGTCCGGAAGTATAGCAATTTAATTTTTTCCTTATTATCTGAAATAAGGCCTGAATAACATTTTTAGTTCTTCCTTCCTATTATTTCAGCAGTCCTCTAAAGATTAAATACCACAATTACAATAATATATTATTTTCAATATTATGTCTTTATCGCTCACATCATCAGGTTTGCATTCAGGCTGCGATAGTTTAAAACATAATTATTACTTTGAAAGCGTAAAATAAGTACAAAATAATCATTAATACTTAATCATCAGGGAGAGCGAGCGTGTTAAAGCTGTCTGGGAGAAAACCAAAACAACGTAGTCAGCTGAAACGTTAGCGACATTATGATCACGAGTAATTTATAAGCAAACACTGACGCCACTGGTTTCATAATCGTTGCCTGATGCTTGGAACTTTGTAAGTTGGCTGGCATTCATCACACACCCTCAGTTTGCTCTTCGATTTCAAGTTACTAATGTCATCGTCAGACAAAGACCATGTGCATGTTGGTCAAGTGGCCAACGCTTTACAGACTTCGGAAAATGAATGTAAATGTAGCAGCTTGGAAAATGAGTTGGATTGTAACAAATTAGAACAGACCGTAATAGTATATGAATCTGATGAAATTTTTGATACTCTGGAAAATAATGAAAATGCCATTCTAGATTTTGATGAAAATCGTGATTCCTGTGAGGAAAATTTTAGTGAAACAGACAGCACCTTTTATGCTAATCTACCAAAGGGCCAAAGATTCACAGATTCAGACGAGACATTTTATGAAGACATTGAAAACCCGGTAGTATCTGCATTAGATTATGAGCAAAATGACAATGCTGATAATAGTGATCGTGAAGATGTTTATTCCACGATTTATTCAGTGATTGCTCTAGTATTCACAATTCACAATTACAAACAAGTGGATCAGATGAAATTTTCTGTGAAATCCATGAAAAATCGAAATAATAGTGTATGTTCCGATGATGATAGTGAAGAGGACAGACAGAATGATCAAAATACGGGATCTGATCCTAGTGACAGCTACGCCGTTTGTAACGCCATATCCTTCCGTTGCAAATACAGACATTCTCGGTAGGTTTTGGGGAAGATTATTTTGGAGAAAATACAGAAATTTTGCTGACGATGAAATGGAACAGGCTGGTTCCGATTCATCTGAAGAAGAATAAAAATAGAATAAAATAAACCTAAGTTTCGGTAACAGCGACTACAGGCAAAAGCACCAGTAAACAACCAAACAGTAAATTTGGCAGCTGTAGGATAGCTGATAATCATAGAAATGGAATAATAATAGTTCTGAAGTTTAACAATATTAACTGTCAATAATGAAAAGACAATATTATTTTCACAATTAGGATCGAAAACCAAAATAATCAGGAAAAAGCAAAATTTGGAAGGCGAGTATTTTTATTCTTATGTAACTCATATATTATTATTTTAGCATTATCTCAACAACTCATTGCCACTTTCATTACTAGTTCTATATGGTATTTATGAAACCAATTATGTCTTTCTCAAGCCGTTCGGTCCCAACTAACTCATTACTTTGTTTATTCATCTTCCCAGGTAAACAAATATCTGAGATAGGTGGTCAGTCCAGCCCTACTTTTTTTTATGCATCTCCCGGGTAAACCTTACCTCTATCACAGAGTCTGTGTCGCATTTCACCCAGCCACAAAATAGTTTTTGTACTTTTGAAGTAATTAATATTTATTAATCACATTTCATAATCATGCCCTGAATTATTTTATCTTTACAAACACAAAAACATAGGCAGTACCTATGATAAATTATTATTAACTATTATTGTTTAAAATGATAAAAACTTTGGTTGACATTAATTTTATGATACTTGAGTGTCCTTCCCCTTCCATAGAAAGATTTTCAATCACACCTAAGCATTGACTATAAAGTTTACACAAAATTAAAAATACAGTGGAGTGTTAAAGTTTGTGCGTGTATGTGTGTTCTTGTTGCCTATCATGGAATGAGTAAGCTGAAAGAGTTACGCAAACGGTCTGGTAACTCTGTTCAGCTGACAGCGCATTACAGAAAACGGGTACTCAAACATCACATACATGTCAACTATTGCATTTTTTCTTTTTTCTGTTTGTTTTAAGTAACTACACTTATTAGGAAGCTTATTTTAATGTACCAGACACTTTAATTTTTTAGTTTCATAATAATAAGTAATTTGTAAGTGATTACAATCATATAGGCTGAGTTTTATGGAAAGTATTTAGTAAAAATAAGAAACCGTAAACAGCATGAATCTAGTTTATTGTAAATATTCACTAGCTACTAATAAACTTATGCAGTTTGTTACATTTTCTTTGCAACAGTCATAAAGATGGTACTTTGAAGCTTCAATTTGGTATAAAGAAGTTGTCTGTAAGTTGAAAATTAAAGTTTCTAGAGTAGAAAAAGAAAAAATTTCAAACTAGTTTTCTGGCGTTTTTTGAATTGTATAAACGACGTTCCCTTTCATATATATTGTATAAGAAAATATATATATATATATATATATATATATATATATATATATATATATATATATATATATATATATATATATATATATATATATATCCCAAATATTAAACCACAAACTTTTCCACCTAATTCACTTGACTTGGGAATAAATTACACCCAGGGAGAGTAATAAGTGATAAGTGGTTCGTCACCAGTGGGAATCAACTGCCCCTGGTTGGAAACAACAGTGACATGACCACCAGCCCTAAGCTGTCAAGAAAGGGATAAGTCGATATCGACCATGCTGTGCATATGCCTGTCCGAATTTATATATTTATATATATATATATATATATATATATATATATATATATATATATATATATATATATATATATATATATTAATATATATATATATATATAGACAAAAGTGTGAATATGTGTTTGTGTGGGTCCTCAGTGTTTGTACCTATATGTGTCCATAAATAACTTTTACCTTTGTATGTTTATCAAAGGTACACAAATGGAAGTCATGTATTTTCTTCTTTTTAAATCGTCTCCTCTCTTGGCAAACCGTTAACAACTTGTTGTAAAAGAAAAACGGTATTGGTGTTTGAGGCGTGAGGGCTCAAAGGATTGAAACAAATGAAAATTTCTAAAAATTCTTGTTTTGTTTCTTAGATCCCACTTGGTCTCTTGGGAAACAAAAAGCCCCAAAGTCTAAGGAAAGACTCTCTCTCTCTCTCTCTCTCTCTCTCTCTCTCTCTCTCTCTCTAGTTTTGTATTGATCAAATATTAGTTATCTTGAGAAAAAGAGTAAAATAACTATTTTGTTTTTATATTTTAGATTACAGCATTAATCCAATGAATAACTATGGCATGTTAAATACTAATGCATAATAAAGATAAGCTTATTAGGTGATTAACACATTTCCGTGTATTTAGTAATCACTCGTTGTATCTTCGAACTGAATATTCATGTGCATAAAAAATAATTTCATTTCAGTTATTTATTTTTACTTGGCAACGGACTTGGCAACGGAATGCTATAAAATGGCTGACAGTATTGCAAAAAACTGAGAAGAATGAAAAGACAGTGAATACTAACCTTGATATCTTCCTTCGTCAAGTTACTGAAAGGTATAATTATACTCAGTTAACTACATTTACTTAACAAATAATAGTAATAGTCCACATGTTAATACGATATATGAAATGAAATTATAAATATTCAGCAGCGGCGTAGACAGGTAAAAATCCCATGTTTCGTCACACGTGGAGCACAGACGGGTGACAGTGCCTGAACTGAGATTATCTTACGTCACACACATAAAAACATACCTCTTGGGTATACAAAAAGCTCACTCCTATACGAGTTGGGGTCCCAGAATTGGTGTCACGTGGCACAAGGCAAATGACGGTTTCTATGAGATAGAGCGGCAATATACTTCTGCTTGAAACGGCTCCTAGTAGCAGAATGAATAGTCTTCCTGGGCCATGTGTCTCTGGACTGGGCGGGGATCGCCTCAGGGCAACTTTCACAAGATGGCGGCGACTGCACCCATAAGCCTAAAAGCACAGAGATACGGCAGCGCAGAGAGTGGGTAAAAGGAAGGGTTATTGAGAAACAGGAATGCTGGTTTGGACGCCATTGCACTCTCATTGTACTGGTCGGCAATTACGTGAATTCGGTCGGTAGGTTAAGCCCCGTGCCCGTAAGAATATAGAGTGGATTCATAATTCTACATATTCATAACTGATATGAATATCCTTCAATTGTCACAAGATGTTTTTCTTGATTATATTATATAAATTTGTTGATTTATCTATTTATACTTTTCTGTAAAAGAAAACTATTGAGATGGCTAGTTGTCTGTCCGTCTGTCCATCCGCAGTAATTCTGCCTGCCCTCAGATCTTAAAAACTACTGGGGCTAGAGGGCTGCAAATTGGTATGTTGATCACCCACCCTCCAATCATGAAACATACCAAATTGCAGCCCTCTAGATTAGTTTTTATTTTATTTAAGGTTAAAGTTAGTCATGATCGTGCGTCTGGCACCGCTATAGGGACCAACAACACAGGTCACCACCGTGCCGTGGCTGAAAGTTTCATGGGCCGCGACTGAGAGTGTCGTTGGCCGTGGCTGAGAGATTCATACAGCATTATACGCTGTATAGAAATCTCGATTGCGCCGAAGAAACTTCGGCGTATTTATTACTTGTTTACTTTTGCGCAGGACTAAAATATTGATGTCTCACCATACGACAGTTCATTGGTATAGTCTTCCGTAAGGTATGCAATAATTCAAATTAAAGTTTATTCCTGACCCAAAGATTGCTGAGAAATTTCAAATAAAAATGATAATACTTTAAGCAGTGGTTTTCAGCTACGAAATACACACAACCTTAATAAACGAACGAAACATCAGTTTTGCTTTAAATAAAATTTATATTCCAGCTTTTAGGAATGTGACTCGTATACTAAACATGTAGGAAGTATATTTGCAGGAAGGGACGTTTAGTTTCTTTTGAACTAATCTTTCACTCAGTCTTAGAGAAAAGGCAGAAATCTGTTGTGTCAGATTCTGTATGGTGGCCGTTAAGCAAGTCAAGGAGAAAAAACATCACCATTTTGGCTAGGAAAAGTCACAGAAAAAAAGTCTCAGAAAAAAGTTACAATTTTGGCTAGGAAAAAAAGTCACAGGAAAAAAATTTCATATCAATTTGCATTACAGTCTTTGTTAATATTTTTACGGTAATCCCCAACGGGCTTGTACTAAACACACCGAAAAGGTTTCATACCGGTTTAAAACCCTTGGGGGTCACTATCTAGAAAAAAGTAATGTGGCTCTTTTTCCCTGTGACATTTTTTCCTGTGACTTTTTTACCTGGATTCGTTGCGTATATGAAAAGTTCTTCTTTAAATAAACATTTCTATGTGATATCTAGAATTTTAATCAAAACATTCTTAATATAAACTAGTGTCAGTAAATGATTCTCTATACACTGAAAAGAATAACTAAAGACAAATTTTTATTCATAACTTTCGATCAAAGTCTGATTGCTTTCTTGTGTTTCATTCTTCATATTCTGAAAGAGTCATCCGACGTGTCAGTCCCAGCTTATATGTAACAAAATTCCTCCAGAATGCAGCTTCTTTTTGCCGTTAGTTTGTGATATCCATTTTTAATAAACTTTAATGTTTATTTTTTGTCGTTCGAATATAAGTCACTCTGCACTAAAACATCTGTATTAAACAACTAAAGGGTGCACTTACAAAATGTCATGACAGACGGCTCTGCTTCTGTTGAGCAGTTATATGCTTGGGAGATACTTCTGTTAGTTGCTGTTATTTTTATTTTGCATTCTTTAATTCTAATTCCGTGACATGGAATAAAAGGAAGCAAACTCCAATTCGTATTTTCCGGAGAAGTGTTAAGCAGTTATCCCAGTTATCCTGGTTATTTCAGCTATCGCAGAGCATGGAGTCATTGTCTTTAGCCACGCTGCTCTGCTCTGCGTCGCCTTTCAACACTGACAGTTTATGGACGTGACACGACGAACCTTGCAAAAGCGCATTCTTCAGAATTCCTGCATTGGCCACGCCCTTATTGTTTGTCTTAATATAGGTTGCCGTAATAATGTGTGGATCGCCCAGTGTCTTGACAAATAGCGCTTTCAGTTCTCAACAACTAACATAGCTATGATTACTCGCAGCCAGCCAAGCTCAAGTGTTGTTAGAAGAACCGTCATTTATGACGGAGGTTCGAGTTTTATTTTTCGACCTTTTTTTTTTTTTAGTACTGCCCTTTTACCAGTCCTGCAATAGGCATATTGGCATTATTAAATGCTTATCGGTTCCTTCTGTTTTTAATCACAGGCTTGATTATTCAAGCATTGGTTTCTTGTTTTGATCGACAGTTTTCACCTTCAGGGAGCCATGGGCTCTCGATAACTTACTTGAGAAGTTCGATTCCGCTACAATTTTCTTCAAGGTCTGGAATCGAAACAGAATTCAGAGTCCTGGAACCTGTTACAGATTTTGGTTTAAATTTCATACAATTAATTTTTCCACATAATTAAATAACTGGGCATAAATAAAAACAAAATCATTTATTTGTATATTCTCATTCAAGTATTTTTTTTCATTATTAATAGAACATTATTACAAGTGTTCATTGTTTTCGAAACCTGAAGCACGTCGCATTCGCTTAGGCTTTTCCCGTCTGCCACTGGTTCGTTCTGCGGAGATGCTGTTGTTGCTGCTCAGTTCAAGAGCAGTTTCTGGTGTAGCTGGTCGCGGGGTGGTGTTCTCAGTCTTCACTAGCCACGTGTCAAATATTAATTCTCCCTCCCAACTCTAGCACCCGTAAGAGGGTGGTGCCGTCGTTTGAACCTCGGGGCACTGTAGGCATTACTTGAGGTTCTTAACAGCGTCCCTTCGGACCCTAGCTGCAGCCCATGGCATTCCTTTTACCACAACGCAGTTCTTATTCTCTTTCTTCCGTCATACTTTCCCTCTCTTAAAAATGTTGTTCCGTAGTGCAACTGCAAGGTTTTCCTTCTGCTACACCTTTACAACTTTTTCACTCTCAGTTTCCCATTCAGCGCTGAATGACCTCATAGGTTACAGCTCTTGGCCGTTGTCCTAAATTTTATATTTCAGTCCAATTCTAGCAACTCTTAGATTTGCATATCTTTTTAGACTCACTCCATAATAATTTTGCTCCTCATTTAACACTCACAAAACACAAGTCTATTCGCACGATTGACCAGATTAGATGGGGAGGATTTCGATTGACCTTAGGCGGCCATGTCCCTTCTGACACGGTCGCTGTCATGGGTCTTTTCTATACCGCAGTATAAGTTTGATACTCATCTTCCAGCATAGGTCGGCAACACATCTGCTTTCTGACGTAGGCCTTTTGTATGCCCTATTAAGTCGTTTTAGAGTTTTTTTTTTTTTTAAGATTTCGGTCTTACGAGAAAACAAATTATTGAAATTACCAACATGTCTTTTTTTCCGTCGCTTCTGAATCTGAAACTCAAAAGTCCTGCATCCAAAAAATGATCCTCTCAACACAGGCATCATTTCAGTAGCTTCACGTTACTTTCCTATGGCACCAATCGTGTTCAAGGGTACGAAAAATGATTGACAGAGAAACCTGTAACAGGAAATAAAGACAAAAAGAACACAATTTCTGTTTTTGTACGTGCAGGGAATACGGGAAATTTGAGAATTACTGTCGAAAAAAAGTAAATAATCATCCGAAGTTTCTTCGGCGTAATCGAGTTTTCTGTACAGCGTATAATGCTGTATGAAACTCTCAGCCACGTCCCATGACACTCAGCCGCGGACCATGAAACTTCCAGCCACGGCCCTGTGGTGACCTGTGTTGTTGGCCCCTGTAGCGGTGCCAGATGCATGATCATGGCTAACTTTAACCTTAAATAAAATAAAACTGCAGAGGCTAGAGGGCTGCAATTTGATATGTTTGATGATTGGAGGGTGGATGGTCAACATACCAATTTGCAGCCCTCTATCCTCAGAAAGTTTTAAGATCTGAGGGCGGACAGAAAAAGTGCGGACGGACAGACATATAGCCACCTCAATAGTTTCCCTTTACAGAAAACTAAAAATGAGAAATCCTATAAAGCAATGAAGTAGATAAGAGTGATAAAATCACCTTGGAAAAAAAAAATTAATGGCGAGATGAGGAAGCTGCCTCTCGCTATATATATATATAATCAACACATACTCACGTATGGAACAGAAATAAATTTCTGACTCACACCAGAATCGAAGCTAAGTCTTTCAATTGATAGGCAAAGGCGCTGCCCACTAGGCCATACAAGTCAAAAGAAGTTGGAAGCTGAGAGCAGCTGCACCCAGGGAATTACCTGGGCAAGCTAACTGCTTGCATACCAGCGAGTTTTCCCCAACTTCCCAACTCAGCAATGACCCGGTTGACAGCATTTCATTCGAATTATCCATTCTGAGTGAATAAGATAGAAATAAAAAAAAACACAATCACGTGTGGAACAAAAATAAATTTCTGACTCACATCAGGATCGAACCCAGGTCTTTCAACTGAAAGGCAAGGGCGCTGCCCCCTAGGCCATACAAGTCAAAAGAGGTTGGAACCTTAGAGCAACTGCACCCAGTCGGGAAGTTGGGGAAAACTCGCTGGTATGCAAACGGTTAAGCTTGCCAGGTAATTCCTTGGGTGCAGTTGTCTCGGGTTCCAACTTCTTCTGACTTTTATAACTGATGAACGACCTGCAACTCAGATCAAAAGACCTGGGTTCCGATCTGATGACAAAAATAAGCAATACTTTTAACTCCCTATCACCCCACCCACTCTGCTTTATGGTATAAATTCCTTCATCCAGCAAGTCAGTTATTTCACATGTTTTGCAAGAATTCCAAAACAAAATTTTTTGTTTTTGATTTTAACACACACACACACACACATATATATACACACATATATATATATATATATATATATATATATATATATATATATATATATATATATATATATATATATATATATATATATATATCCAATACAACCACTAAGGAACGTATGCTTGAGAATATCACAAGATCCCCAATGAAGAAGGTGAGTGAAAACCAGGACTTTGAAAAAGTAATAGT
Source organism: Macrobrachium rosenbergii (assembly GCF_040412425.1). Classification (NCBI taxonomy): domain Eukaryota; kingdom Metazoa; phylum Arthropoda; class Malacostraca; order Decapoda; family Palaemonidae; genus Macrobrachium; species Macrobrachium rosenbergii. The sequence goes on along the minus strand of NC_089763.1, from coordinate 5,952,941 downwards.
TTATTCACATTTTTCGATTCTGAATACAAAAGAAGTTGACAGAGCTTTATATACAAAAAGAGAAGGGGGTTTAGGGTTACAGTTTGTTAATCTGGGCAGAATGTTCTTTAAGCAAAAAAGACAAGGACAAAGGATCAAGGGATAATCCAGGGTGGAGATTAACATTTCTGGTGCACGTAGCTTCAGTAAACACCGTCTCCAGGAGATTCCGTTTCCGATGGTCGTTGACCTTGTAGATTATCGATGACTTTTCCCAGTTAATCGCATGGCCTGTCTTAAGCCAATGATCCGCAATGCCATTATTTGTTAAGCCTCTTGAAATGGCGTATTTGTGTTGGGAGCATCTTACTTTAAGTCCTTTTGATGTTTGACCAATATAAATCTTATTACATTCTTTGCAAGGAATACTGTACACAATATAGTTTGAATTGGGCGAGCTATTCCTAATTAGTTCATTTCTCAGAATATTACAATATTTAAATGCTAAGTTAATATCAGTAGTTTTTAAAGTGGGCACTGCAGGAATGAAATTAGGATGAAATGGTAAACAGAGAATATTCTTAAGTTCTTTGTTAACACTGGTTGGATTGTAATATGTCTGTCAGAGTAAAAATGATTATATGACAAATTATTCGTGGATTTCCAATATACTTTAAAACAATAATTGGTGTTATTTCTAATAACTAAGACATCAAAAAACGATATACAATTATTTTCGCCATATTCTATTGTGAATTTTATGGATGGTACAAGATTATTAACTCTTTGTAAGAAATCAGGAATATTTACATTTTCTTTTACTATGCAACAACAATCATCTACATATCTGACCCAAAACACCTTAGAGAACAGACTTCTTGGAATAAGTCTAGACTGAAAGAATTCCATGTAAATATTAGACAAAATTGGCGAAAGAGGGTTCTCCATACCCATACCAAATATTTGTTCATAAAAACTACCATTGAAAGTGAATTATAATATTTTTTATACAAGGGGATATGAAATTAATAATAATATTGGTAGGTAATTCTAGATTATACAAGTCCAAATGTTGTGATAAATATTGAAGTTAGTCATTAATAGGAGCTTTAGTAAATAAAGATGTCACATCAAAACTGGTTAATTTGTCAGTGCTGGATAATTCAGTATGGGAAAGTCTAGCACAGAAATCAACAGAATTTTGTAAATGGGAATTTGAAATAGTAACCAGAATAGGTGATAGTAATTTAACTAGATATATAGAAAGTTTATAACTAATAGAACCGGTTGAGCTGATAATGGGCCGAATAGGAAAATCTCTTTTATGAATTTTTATTAATCCGTACATGTAGGATAAGGATGGGACAATGGTTGACGCTTTCTCTTTTATGGAACCGAATTCCTTTAGTACAGTTTTTATTTTAGAATTGAAACTTTTTATGACATCAGCTAAAGGGTCTTTCCGTAATTTTTTTGTAAGTACTAGAATCAGATAACAAGTTTTCCATTTTTCCAACATAAATAATTTTATCCATTATTACAAAACAATTGGATTTGTCGGCTTAGTAATGTGCAAACTTTATCTTTCTTCGTTTCGTGAATTGCAACTATAAACTTTTTTGAGGTTGCTGATTTGCTGTCTTCTGGCATTATGTTTATTTTTATTCAAGGATAATGAATCTTTTTTGTATTTTCTCTAATATCCTGCTAAAGTGTTATTTGTTTGTAAAAGTGTGTGTCCAGTGCGTTACGTGTTTTTACCTCATGTTCGAGGTTGGAGATGTAAGTGCGTACGTGTGTTACACCAATACAGGTGTGGCTAATTTTGATCATTGACCACTTTTCAATTGAACCTGATAAGAGACGGTGGTCTCTATAGCTTTGGACAGACTAAAGCCTTAACGGACGACACCTTCCAATGGTCATCCTTAAGTATATATATATATATATATATATATATATATATATATATATATATATATATATATATATATATATATATATATATATATATATATATATATATATATATATATATATATATATATATATATATATATATATATATATATATATATATATATATATATATATATATATATATATATATATATATATATATATATATATATATAATATTATTTTGATGGGTTTTCAGAAACCCCACTCACCCCACCCCCAAAAATAAATTTATATAAATCCATTACAAAATAAAAGATTGCTCCAGCTAGCTTATTCTTCTGCTTTCTGTCGATGTTTCACCAGTTAGAACTGGTTTATTCTTGCGCTCGACATTTTTCGCATATATAACATGGGTGTTTTTAAACTGAATGTCTTTTTCAGCTGCATTGATAGCAAATTCTTTTTTGATGAATCTTGATTATCGTCTACTCCTTTGTTCAAAATCTATGAATGAATGATAAATTGATCGTTTTCTTAAAATCAAAATTTCAGTTTCATTTAGATTCTTCGAAAGAATTTTCTACCTCGTCAAACATCCATTCTTTTATCGTGTCACATCCATGTCTACCTTTACCATAATTAGCTTTTGACGTAATATTTTTTTCCGGTCTCTCCCACTCTTTCCCAGGTTTTTACTCGTTTCTTCACTTAATCTTTCTCTCGTTTCATAATCACAAAAGTCAATATAGCTTTTATACGCTCACGCATTTCGTTACATTTTTTGACTGATCTCCGTTATATTTCTTTCTTTTTATTTCGTCTGCTCTTCTCCCCGTCT
>NC_089763.1:5940222-5945222 GCF_040412425.1 Macrobrachium rosenbergii | reverse complement strand
AAATCAGAAAAATAAACAAAACGTCATGAAATAAGGAAAGTAGAATATAATAAAATAAAATGAACCCCAAGAAAAGAACAATTGTAAAAACCTACGTGAAACTTATTAAAAGCGAAAACTAGGCGAAGAAAAAGAACAGTGAAAAAATAAAGACATGAAAAATACAGAAATAAAAATGATGGAAATACAAATTATGCGAAGACAGGTAAAAAAATAAAGAAAAAAATGCAAGAGGAAGCTTCCCTCCTCTGACGGAAACCTGTCTCTAAGAGCTGAAAGGGACACTTCCCGAAAATGCAGTCTGGTTTCCTTAATAAGTTCGCCTTCCTTGACGAGAAGAAGAAGAAGAAGAAGAAGAAAAACGAAGGTGAAGAAGCAGGCGGAGGGGAACGATAATACGACAGCCCTGGAGACAGCGACGAAAATGCAGCCACCCTTCCCAGTGATAATGCCCGAAGGATGCCTGGAAGGATAGGATGCCTTGAGTGATGCCTTGAAGGACAGATGCCTTTCAACTCAGTCCTTTTATTTATTTATTTTATTACTCGTTATCTCTTTGCTTCAAGTGAGGTTAAAGGAGAATAGATATTTTCAGTTCATTCAGTTACCTGGCAGAAAAATGAACTCATTAATTTTCTGTTTTTTTATCCTTATATTTCTTTTTTCTGTGCTAGGAAATTGTAGCCTCATGTTCATAGTAGTTAAATGAGTGTAGATGGGAAATTCAGTCATAGCACATGCAGTAATATGAACAAAGATGCTATACTATGACATTGTATGAAGTTATATTATAATTATATTACTACAGATTAAAATGAAAGTTGTGAATTGTATAACAGATAAACATCATAATAAAACAGTTGTAATCATGATGGCAAATGGCTTTTTCATTTCTTCCAGGTCAAAGCTATGATTAAACAAATGCATAAACGCAGAGGCGTCTAGAAGTCAGGTTAAAAAAAAAAACATGCACCTATTTATTTAAATAAAGAGAGAGAGAGATGATGAATTAAATATCATTAAAGAAAATTAAACGGAAAAGAATCTAATAAAACAGCAGGAAGAGAAATTATGATAAAGAATGATAAGGAGAGTTTAAGCAAGTAGAAAATCCACTTCTGGGAAAAAGCATTTCAGCTCACTTGGGAGCCGTAAAAGAAAAGCTTCGAGAGAATGTCGAGGGTTCCAGAGGAAAGTCTCGGAAGAAGATCAGAAACTCATCAAATATTGCGATCGCCGGAACATTGTGAAGAGCACAGGAAATAAAGAAAATGCGACGATCATCAGAAGTCCAAAATGTAATCAATGAGTGAGAGCATAAGAAAAATAGGTGGAAGATTTTTTTGTCGATTATGAAGGAGGAAGCGAGTAGCAAGAGAAGATTAAAAGGCGAAGAACAAAGGAAACAGTGGCGGGCCTGGGAGCAAGACGTCAGCAATCATGCTAAAGCAGAGACATAGGCGACACGCTAAAATGAATGAATATTTGACGAGGCGTCCTGAGAAACTAAATGGTCTAACACGAAAAACGATCGATTTTATCATTCATTCATAGATCTTGAACAAAGGAGCGGAAGACCCACCGCTGTTCATCAAAAGCAATCGGTTGTCATCGCAGCAAAACATTTAAAGACCCGTGATATATATGTGAAAATGTCGACGGCACAGTCGTTTTCGCTGGTAAAGCTGACGCGAAAATATTGTCACTTTTTTAGCTGATTCACCTTGCTTGTAATGATTTATATTTATAGGCGCGTGGATGAGACGGGGTTTTCAGTTATCCAAATCAGATATTGCGGACAATTTTTAGCCATTCCGAAGAATTGAACCAGAACGTTCAGCTTGAATGGAGTTGTCATTGGGTTGGTACTCGAATACTCATCTCAACCAAACACGTGACCGTTTTTACGCAAATTAACAGTGATCAAGAACAAACATAACTGCAAAAATAATAAAAAAATAGCTTATTGCGACTCGAGCGAATATCATCGTGTAAGCACACAACATCAGTTACCGGTGATTTACAAGCCGTGCCATCGCAATTCCAATGTGTCGCACTGTGTTCCGTAATACGGTAGATTTTCACTCGCAGCATTGACGTTTATTTCTTCCATCATCATCTCTTCCAGCTTCCGCGAATTATCGCGTTTCTTTTGTTAGCTGCATTTGTTAGCTGCGGATGGGCATGTGTCACGGCACCTCGTTTTAGAGCAAGAGCCAGCCTGAAGAGTACTTGAGATACTGATGTTAGTACTGAACACACGCGCCGGATGTCGCTGCTGCAGTTTATAGTAAGATGTTCACAAAGTATGTTGCTCCAAAATATTATGAGCCACACATGCATTATTGAGTCGCACACATATATATAATGTAGGCACACATATATATATATATATAGCATACATACATATATATACAGCATGTACATAAAATATTACATATATATATTGTTAAATTGTAAAAACTAATGTAAATAAAGTAACAGAAACAAAACAGAATGAACAATGAAGACAAGGAATACAGACTACAAACAATAATGTGTTGGAGTTATTAGTCGTCTTCTCGACCTGTGAGATCGACGCAGTCGCATTCGACTTACTGATCGACGTTCGTGGGAAAAACGACGAAAGAAGAAAGATGGAATGTTTCTTTCCTGGGGAGATGATCAACACGATACAGCCTTTCAGACACGACGCTCGGAGCACCCTCGTCGAGTCGCGTTTTTTTTGAGAGATATATTATTACTGCAAAGATTTCATTTTGGTAAGAATATTGTTTTTTCTTTCTTTCTTCTTCTTCTTCTTTCTTTCTCTTCTCTTTCTTTTTTATATATAATATATGTATATATATATTATATATAGATAAAAGAGAGAGAGAGAGAGAGAGAGAGAGAGAGAGAGAGAGAGAGAGAAAAGCGGTATTCTTGCCTACACCAAAGAGTAAGAAATAACACGCTGGCATGTGTCCTACCTCAAAAAAAAAAAAGCAAAAAAAACATTGACTCGACGAGAGACCTTCCAGGCGTCGTCGTCTGGGAAGGGTAATATCGGTGTTGATGACGTCACATCTTCCCCCAGGAAGAGCGTCCCATTAACTCTCTCTCTCTTCTTCGTCGGAGCCTTTTCACGGGGACGTCGATCAAATTAGGAAGATCGAATGCATTTTGCGTCGATCCTCCTTTACAGGTCGGGAGGAAGGACCTATGGAAAGGTCACTCCAACGTTTTCTGTTTTCTTGAGTCTCGGCATTTTCGCTTGTGGTTTTGTTTTCATTGTTTCATTTCTGTTTTGTTTCTGTTGCTTTTTATCTTTTACATTAGTTTTTTTTTACAATTTAACGTATACATATATATGTATATATGTACATATATATATATATATATATATACATATATATATATATATGTATGTATATATACAGTATATATATGTGTGTGTGTGTGTGTGTGTACAGATTAGCACATACTTTGTGAACCCGTCTACCTATAAAAAACTGCAGCGAGAACATCCAAACTCCGGTGCGTGGTGTTCCAATTATAACATAATTATCTCAAATTACTCTTCCCAGAATTTGTGGAAAACTCTTGCTCTAAAGACTTTGAATTGCCATGTTTTCATGCCCATCCGCCGTTCTAAAATAAGTGCAACTACCACAATAAGGACAAAAGAAACGCGATAATTCACCGCGGAGTAGGGAAGGATGAATTCTCTCTAATTCTCGGAAGGGAATTAAGAGCGTCAATTATGCGGGTGAGGATCCTACTAAGTATTACGGAACTTTTAATTAGTGCACGGCCGTTATTTAAGGTGCAATTAGAAGCAGCTTGTAAATCACCGAGAGTAACTGATGTTATTGGTACTTTTACACGATGTCTTCCGCTCGGAATCGCAATAAATTATTTTTTATATTATTTTTGCAGTTATGATTTTGTTCTTAGTCCCTTGTTAAATTTTGCATAAAAACGTTCACATTATTTGGTTGGGATGGGTGTTCAGAAATCGCACCCCACGCCCCGCAACCCCTCCCAATATTTAAATAACTCCATTCCAAAAATACAGATTGTTCTGAGTTTTAATTCTTCAAGAATGGCCTAAAAATTGTCCATATTATCTGGTTGGGATGGCTTTTCAGAAACCCCATCTCATCCCACGCCCCGGCCCCCCAAAAAATAAATAAATATAAATCCATTACAAAAATAAAGATTGTTCCGGCTTCTTAGTCTTCAAAAGTGACCAATATTTTCCGCGTCAACTTTTTACCAGCGAGAGCTGACTTGTTTTCCTGTTCTGCATCGACATTTTTCACATATATATCACGGGTCTTTTTAAAATGAATTTTTTTAGCTGCATTGACAGCCGATTCTTTTTTGATGAACCTTGATTAGGTCTTCCACTCCTTTGTTCAAAATCTATGAATGAATGATAAAATCGATCGTTTTTTTCGTGTTAAACTTTGTTTCATTTAGTTTCTCGGAACGAATTCTGACCTCGTCAAATATTCATTCATTTTAGCGTGTCACTTCCATGTCTCACCTTTTAGCATGATTAGCTTCGACGAAATCTCTTTTTTCTAGGGCTCTCCCAATTTTTCCCCTGTTTTTACCTTTGTTTCTTCGCCTTTTAATCTTCTCTTGCTTCTCCTTCCTCCTTTCATAATCAGTAAAAAAAAAATCTTCCACCTATTTTTCTTATACTCTCACTCATTTGATTACATTTTTGGACTTCTGATGTCCGTCATGTTTTTTTCTTTATTTCCTGTCTCCTCTTCCCTGTCTTCCGGCGATCACCAATATTGCAATTAAGTTTTTTTTTTCCTGATCTTTACTTTCCAGAGACTTTCCTCTGGAACCCTCGACGTCTCTCGAGCTTTTTTTTCTTTTACGGCTCCCAAAGGGTGAGCTGGAAATGCTTTTCCCAAGTGGATTTTCTACTTACTTAGAGCTTCTCCTTATCATTCTTTATCATAATTTCTCTTCCCCTTACTTTGTTTTATTAGGTTCTT
>NC_089763.1:5922722-5930222 GCF_040412425.1 Macrobrachium rosenbergii | reverse complement strand
CAGACGAGAATAGATTTATTTTTCCTGCTATCATGACGGTAATTTCTTCAGCGTCTGGGAAATTCCTTTCGACAGCTAGATGTATACTTCTTTGGGAGCCTCTCAAACTCCTAAACGTTTGGCAACTTTTCTCCTTGGAGAGAGAGAGAGAGAGAGAGAGAGAGAGAGAGAGAGAGAGAGAGAGAGAGAGAGAGAGAGAGAGAGAGAGAGAGAGAGAGGTTCCCAGTCTGTCCACTGAGACATGAAATGTTGTCCTCATTCTTTTGTTCTCCATTAAACAAAAGTGCAAAACATGCAAATATATTCTAGGTGCAATTTGGTAGGTAATTTTTGATCTGGTTATTTTTGCAACATATAAAAATTAATAATTTTTTTTAAATGTGAGCAAATGAAAAGGAAAGTGGAATATTCTATAAAATAAGAAAGAGGTTGAGGATGGAGTACAAAGAAGGAAATGAGACAGGCAGATTGACAGAAGAGAAAATTTTATATAATATATATATACATACATACATACATATATGTATATAGACACGTCACACATATGTAATTTAATGAATGCAAAATATTATTTAGCTTTCTGCATCTATTCTTTTCCCCCTGTCATGCTCAATGTTTTTCGCATAAAGAACATCTCATCCGTCGGTTTTTCTTGACATACACTCTCGGTAAAGAGAGAAAAACTCTCGAACGTGAAAAAATATAGATGAAAATTTGACAGTGTTAAAAAGATGATAAGAACTGGATTACGCGTCAAGTCTTATCAGCTCTCCAAGCGTAACAGACGATCTGTCTTTTATCATCGTAAATTTGGTTTCTGTGTGGAGAGAGAGAGAGAGAGAGACCGTAAGGACCTCATGGACTGATTCATACACTCTGATACATATGTGACTTTTTATATTCACAAATATTAAGCCGCAAATATTGTTTGTTATCGAATATACACCTTACGCCCAGAGTGGTCATATTTTACCTTTTACTAAAGGCTAGGGTTCGAATCCTAGCGATGCAAGTGCGGATATCAATTATGATTCCGCTTAGGTACAAGCTATTCCAAAGTTATAAGTGATTTCATAATTAAACGGTATTTGTGTCTTAATAATAGTGAAAAAAATATATATGTAGATATAGATATATAAACATATACATACATACATACATGTATTTATGTATGTATGAATATAATCTGTATGTATGAATATGCATCGCTATTTGTCATTAAATTACTGCTGTGAAAACACATGATATGTATCATACGGAAGCACTTTTCCCTTACAATAATGTACAACTGAGAGCGCTTAAACCCCTGCGTATATACTCTAACTATCGCACGGCCACCACACACAATCATCACTAAATAGGTGTTCAGTGTTTTGGGGAAACTGTTGCTCAATTAATTTTCTTAAAACAATCTTCCTCGCGATGTCAACAATTTCTGTCAATTGCCAACATAATTACCCCTGTTGACCTGCTCCCAGAACTTTCTTAACTACTGATCTCAGGGCGGAGGAAAAATGTTGCAGGCTGAATTCAACTTTGAGTTGGGTAAAACACGACTTATATAAATTAGAAAGGGAAGTATTAGAAGTACAGTTACTCTGTAATGTCTAAGAAATTAGTCACACTGTGACTGTCGCCTTAGTTCCTTACTAACTGACGCAAAAGTCATGGAGATTATAAGGTCACCGATTCAATGTTAATCTGTGGTTTACGAATTAACACTTATACAGTAATTTCATTTTAAACTCTGCTTATTTTGTATACGTGTATCAATTTCCTATCCATAATGGGGTTTTGCTAAAATCAGTTTTTGAACATGATCTAAAATGGTTTGCTTTGCCCTGACAAAGAAAAAAAAAAAACAATGATCCATCCGTGATTTAACAATTAGTATTTATTCTTTTTTTTTGGCAATCAAATCAAAATTTATTTTCTAAACTGCTATGGGTTTAATTGTTTCCTGAGTTTATGAAACTGACAATTGTTATTTTGGAAACTGTTTATTTCCTTTCTTGGTCCCATCTATCATATTTTTACCCGTCCACTTAAAGCTTTTTGTAATTATTTAATTTACAGATATTCAGATTAGAATTTAACTTTTTGGTGCATTTTTCTCATTTAGTTTTCGATGCTTTTGAAGCAGTTATATATATATATATATATATATATATATATATATATATATATATATATATATATATAATACATATGTGTGTATGTCCATGTTTTGGACGTGGTCGATGACGAAGGCTCAAGAAAGGAAGCTGGAAGTGGCAGAGATGAGGACGTTGAGACGGATGTGTGGAGTCACGAGAAAGGATAGGATCAGAAACGATGATATTAGAGGGACAGTCAAAGTGGTAGAAGTGTCAAAGAAGATTGCAGCGGTTTGTCATGCTTTCATATGTGGAGAGGAGGATCATGTGTGTAGGAAGGTCATGGATGTTGAGGAGGAGGAGTGAGGAGGGAGGAGGAGGAGGAGGAGGAGGAGGAGGAAGAGGAGGAGGAGGAGGAGGGGAAGGCCAAGATTCGGATGGAAAGATAACGTAGCAAATGACATGCGGGAAAAAGGGTTAAGAGAACAGGATACGCAGACAGAAGATGGAGAAGGGCTGAAGACAAAGAAGATATATATATATATATATATATATATATATATATATATATATATATATATATATATATATATATATATATATATATACACACATGTCTATATGCATATAAATTATATATATATTGACTAGCTGACCAACCCGGTGGTTCCCGGGAAAACTCTGAATGACAACCGATAAACTATCTCTCTCTCCTCCCTAAGACTCTCTCTCTCTCGGGAGACCCCATATAGAGATGGGTAAAGGCTGAAGAAGAAGAAGAAGAAGAAGAAGAAGAAGAAGAAGAAGAAGAAGAAGAAGAAGAAGAAGAAGAATATATCTGTGTACGTATGTGTGTGTGTGTAGACATACTTTGTATTACACTTTTTTCCTGAAAATCTCTCTCTCTCCCCTCTATTTGATCTAACCTATAGTTCATCTTTTCCCCTTATCCTTCTTAATAAGAGATGTATATATCTATATACTTCTCTTATTATTCTACTCGTATATCTTTATTCCATCAGTTTTGCTTTCCATTCGTTTTAATCAACTTTATCTTCACTTTTCTCTCATTTTCACTTTCCAGAGTCGATACTCTTCCACCGTTCTAAAATCCTCAACATTTGAGAATATAAAGACTAATATAAAGAAAGATAATTAAAAAGATAAAAAAAATAAGAAAAATATTGAGTATCATTCCTCTTCCTCTTTCCTCCCCCCACAAAAAAATTAATAAGATGAAAGTGTATTCGAATACTTAGGAAAAAATGCAAAAAACGTTAAAAGTGACCTGGCAAGGTACCCCCCACCGGTATCGCCTCACGGAAAGGCGAATATCGATTTTCATGTCATATCTCCAAGAGAGGGAAGAAGATTAATCGTCTCTTCTCTGATGCCTCTTCCTCTGTCGCATGATTCCCAATTTAATTAGGTCATTTTAACTTGATTCCTCTATAATGAGTGGAATCAATGGGTCAATGAGAATGTTTTTTTTTTTTTTTACCTAAATGTTTTGCTTCAACGTAAGTTTTTCTCTCTCTCGACACGACGTGGGCTATTTTTATAAATATGAGAGCAGTATCATGACCTTTATTTCTGATTATTCAGAGGAAGTTAGTTCCCTACCTTTTGAGGTTAATTATTGTTAAAATATCTACTTTTTAATGAAATTACCTGACGAATAAACCGTATTTATCGACTTTGTCAGTCGTACTTATCACTGAATGTATTCGGTTGATACGATAATGCAGAAATTTATCAAGATCTTTACTTCTAACACAAAGAAAATAAATCCTAATGTAGTTTGTTTTAGCAGTTTAAGTAATTATAAGCAATTGCTACTAGTTTTTCAGATTTTTTCCAGAGTACTAATATATTTTCGTTATGATATCAAATAATGCATTAACAAATTAATCATACGCTGTTTAATATAATATATATATATATATATATATATATATATATATATATATATATATGTGTGTGTAGGTATATATATATATATATATATATATATATATATATATATATATATATATATATATATATATATGAATATATATACTTCAATTAATGAGTTAAAAAGTAGGTGGAAAGACGTGAGAAGTCCCAGAGATGTAGGAATACAAGGACCGAATAATAGGAAAGAATGTCAAAGAATAAAAATATAAAAAGATAAAGAATGCTTCACATTGTATTCTATAGACCAACCAACTCACTGCAAAGTACAAGAAATGAAACTGAGAAAACTAAATCACATGAGAGGAAGGGCCGAGCATGCTAAAACATTTTCTAATCTCAAGTAAGTAAATAAATAAATAAATTTATATATAAATAAGTAAATAAATTCAAAACAAACGTATAAATGTATAAATCAACTAAAAATAAATAAAGAAAGCAATAAATAAATAATTAAATAAACAAAAAATATATAAATACAGGAATTAAAGCTTCGGAATACAAAAATACACAAAAACAAGTAAAAAATGCGCCGAAGTTTCCTCGGCGTGGTCGAGTTTTCCGTACAGCTGCTACAGCGTATAATCAAGGCCACCGAAACAGATCTATCTTTCGGTGGTCTCGGTATAATGCTGTATGCGCCGGGGCCCATGAAATTTTAACCACGGCCCGGTGGTGGCATATCCTATATCGTCGCCAGAAGCACGATTATGGCCAACTTTAACCTTAAATAGAATAAAAACTAGAGAGGTTAGAGGGCAGCAATTCGGTATGTTTGATGACTGGAGGGTGGATAATCAACATACCAAGTTGCAGCCCTCTAGCCTTAGCAGTTTTTAAGATCTGAAGGCGGAAAGAAAAGTACAAACGGACAGACAAAGCCGGCACAATAGTTTTCTTTTACAGAAAACTAAAACGTAAAGATTATTTCTTAAAAACCAATTTTAGAAGCGAATTCGAATGAATTTGTATCCTACGTTGATCAGATACACCGAATTGATTTTCATGACGTGCTCGATAAAAGAATCACATTAACTTTCGCCTCGTAATTTAATTATGATTCCCTCTTACTTCAGCACCCTCTTCTTATGTCTCGAAGATAAAGTATGTGGAAGGGTTTTTTATATGCTTATTAATTTCATATTTCTTGTTTGATACGAAACAACTTGGATTGATATCGGTCATGTGCGTGTGTGTGTGTGTGTAAGTGTATGTGTAAGTATGTGTATGTGTTTGTGTATGCATTAGCATTTGTAAATTATTCATGTAATGCAAAAATTATAGAGCAATTATTCCTCGTTCAGTGTAATTGTACACAAGACCATTTAACCCTCTAATAAACGCGCTTGCGCGCGTCAGTCACATTATTAAATAATCACAACATAATCACCTCACTGTTGCTCGTCTGTGCGTTCAACGGAATTATTAGTCTAATTACTTTCTTTAAAAAAATCCATTCTCGTGATAATAAGTCCGTTCTATTGCGATGTTAACAGTGTATTTATGCACGCAACTTCCTAATATCTGCGGTGGCGAGATAGGTTTAAAATTGCTGTGAATACGGACGAGGAAAATAATTGCACTTGAATTAAGGGCTGCCCTAAACAAAGAATATTTCACACTAATTACGGGAAGGAAACTACGGTAGCCTCGGATACTGGCGGAAGGGTAATTAGAATACGAAAAAAAATATGTGATTGTCTGTAGTCATTAGCGCAGCAATTAGCAGCGACCAGTAAATTTGACCAACCTTGAAAAAAGGTACTGCAACATGGGCATAAATTCAGTCGTGGTGAATTCACTACAGCTGTATGAGTTAAAATTCACGCTAATGTTTTCATGCAATTAAGAATTTCGTTCTGGATTCAGGAAAATATTATCGGAATTATCAGACTCCAATCATAAATGATAAAAAGATCGGTTGAGGTTTTTCTCTTCGTTCATCTTCCCCATGCGACCTGCGAGTTATTTTTTTTTTTTTTCTCTCGTCATGAATTATGCGAGGTTTTTATAACTCGCCGGTATGACAGTGCTTTTTTGTGGTGTGTCGTGTAAGGTGGTTTTTCTAGAACCCTGTATTGACTATTGGTTTTTTCCTTGTTGGTTAAGTGTTTTATCAATTCTGTGTCATTGATAAACAGACGGTTTCTTCTTGACTAACCGTGACTCTTTCGTGGCATTGAGGAATCAGATTCTTCTACATCTGCTTTTCTGTTTTTGACTTTTGGCAAACACCCTCGTTACGAATCCAGAAGAGTTAACTCAAAAATGAAATGTCAACAGATACTTAACAGGCAAATCTATGGTTTCTAAGTTAACAAGATGGTTTTCTATCCAACATAAAACGGAAGAATGTTTTGACAAGAAATTTTTTCAATATGGGTATTTACACACACACATATATATATATATAATATAGATATTTATATAAATATATATAAATATATACACTATATATATAATATATAATATATATATACATACATATATACAATACCTTTTTTCTTCCTGATACCTCATCAAATTTGCCTTTACAAGATTCCCATTACAAAACCACCTTCATAATTACAACTCATCTCCTGTCAATGCTATTGAACGTTGCTGTTGTCAAGTTATCTTAAGAACTATTTTGTGTAGTATACAGAAAATATGATCATTATTAATATACTTCTCTTCTTATGTGATAACAAACCTACCATTCATAGACAGGTATGTTAAAGACCTAGGAGAACGGGAGGAAGAGAAAGGAAAGGAATGGAAAAAAATTCTTATCTCCTCTTTTCCTTTTATTATCATCGTTTCTTCTCTAATTCCCCTGCACTTTTACCTCTTCCTCTCATCAACAATGATTCTTCTCGGTTCTTCCTCATTCTTCCCGCTCCTTCATCAATTCTTCCCTGACCCTCTTCTCTTATCTTCATCACACGCTGCCTCCTCCTCCTCCTCCCTCCTCCCTCCTCCTCCTCCTCCTCCTCCTCCTCCTCCTCCAGTTGATCTTTCCTCCTCTTTGTGCTTCTGGGAAAAGGCTGTTAATACAGACTTTAGTTAAGAGTAGCCACCCAACCCAAACCCCGCCCCCTCACAACTCCCACTTCCACCCTTGCCCCTCCCCAGCACAGCCAACCACCACCACTGCCTAAAACGTATCACGGAAGAGAATAGGCATCCACTTCTCGTTTCTTGGATGCAACTGACCATGCTGATATTAAGACTTTAATTAAGTGAAATTGATTATCAGGCGAAAATGAAATGGGAGATACGAGGGCAATTAGGCGCATGCGCAGTAAGTGGGATTGCGTCTGTTTTTTGCATCAGTCAAGATAACATACACGAATAATTGTATGAGTCTCTAAATATCGTTACACGTTTCATTTGACAAATCCAATCGATAGCCGCATGGGCAAGACGACCGTTTACCTCTCCATCTACACCATTAGCCCAGGGTCGA
>NC_089763.1:5912722-5917722 GCF_040412425.1 Macrobrachium rosenbergii | reverse complement strand
ACTACATATCGTTATTCAAACTCATCTAAACAAACATTTGCAACTACATACCGTTATTCAACCCTATCTAAAAAACAAAACATTTGCAACTACATATCGTTATTCAACTCCTATCTAAAACAAAACATTTGCAACTACATACCGTTATTCAACCTTATCTAAAAACAAAACATTTGTAACTACATGTCGTTATTCAACCCTATCTAAAACAAAACATTTGGTAACTACATACCGTTATTCAACCCTATCTAAAACAAAACATTTGGTAACTACATACCGTTATTCAACCCTATCTAAAACAAAATACTTTGCAACTACATACCGTTATTCAACTCCTATCTAAACAAAAATATTTGTAAATTCACATATCGTTATTCAACCTTTTATCTAAAACAAAACATTTGCAACTACATATCGTCATTCAACTCCTATCTAAAAAACAAAACATTTGCAACTGGCATACCGTTATTCAACCTTATCTAAAACAAGATTTGGTAACTACATATCGTTATTCAACCCTATCTAAAACAAAACATTTGCAACTACATATCGTCATTCAACCCTATCTAAAACAAACCATTTGCAACTACATACCGTTATTCAACCCTATCTAAAACAAAACATTTGCAACTACATATCGTTATTGAACCCTATCTAAAACAAAACATTTGCAACTACATACCGTTATTCAACCCTATCTAAAACAAAACATTTGCAACTACATTTTGTTATTCAACCCTATCTAAACAAACCATTTGCAACTACATACCGTTATTCAACCCTATCTAAAACAAAAACATTTGCAACTACATATCGTTATTGAACCCATCTAAAACAAAACATTTGCAACTACATACCGTTATTCAACCCTATCTAAAACAAAAACATTTGGGTAAACTACATACCGTTATTCAACCCTATCTAAAACAAAACATTTGCAACTACATATCGTTATTCAACCCTATCTAAAACAAAACATTGCAACTACATATCGTTATTCAACCCTATCTAAAACAAAACATTTGCAACTACATACCGTTATTCAACCCTATCTAAAACAAAACATTTGCAACTACATATCGTTATTCAACCCTATCTAAAACAAAACATTTGCAACTACATATCGTTATTCAACCCTATCTAAAACAAAACATTTGCAACTACATACCGTTATTCAACCCTATCTAAAACAAAACATTTGCAACTACATACCGTTATTCAACCCTATCTAAAACAAAACATTTGCAACTACATAATTGTTGTTCAACCCTATCTAAAACAAAACATTTGCAACTACATATCGTTATTCAACCCTATCTAAAACAAAACATTTGCAACTACAAGCACTGTTATTCAACCCTATCTAAAACAAAACATTTGCAACTACATACCGTTATTCAACCCTATCTAAAACAAAAGAAAAAAAGACGAAAATAGGTAACCACATTGATGTAATTCATAAATCTCGATCAACATGAAACGTGGAGATCCCTACAAAACTGTTTACCCAGCGTTCATTAAGTGCCCGGGGAAACCAGACCGCATTATTTGTTGTGATTTCCAACAAAATTGGCTTTCAGGGTGGAATCTCTCAGATGCACCTCCTCTTGATGTGATTTCACGGTACCGATGTTCGTCTACCAGAAGAAAAGCTTATATTGATAATTGCATGAAGGATTATGTACTGTATGCGTGGAGAATGTACAGTATTGGATTTCTGCAGGAGGGAAATGCGGCAAACAGGAATTTGAAATACATAGGAATTACTTTTTGAAATTAGTCAATGAGCGCAAAGCAAGTGATTTTATTTTTTACACCTACGACAGTCCTTAACTAGAAATAAAATCGTAAATAGTGGTCTGAAAATAATACTATACATTATAAATAATAGGTTAATGGAACATTCAGCGGCATGAAGTCTAATAGCTGAAGCTGAAATTTATATTGATTACGTTTAAATCAACTTTCTTTGCCCTATTGTTTGATGCTGAAAGAAATTTGAAAATGAGTTCGTTCATAAAATGAGGAAATACACGTTTATATGAAAAAGCTTTATCAGACAAGCAAGCTAATATGAGAATGCACATCACGAGGGACTCTGTTTACAAAATGGGAATGGGCTTTATAAATGAAATATCATTTGAAATAACAAATTAATGCATACGGTTTTTGAAAGAACTAATACTGAAACGCTGCGAGACGTATTTGATATAAGTTAAAAAGAACTTCTAAATTCCTAGAGCAAATGTATGAACTAATCAGTTTAGAGGAGGATAGCGATTTATATTGATATAATAAAAATGCAGAGGAAGGGCATCAATTCTAATTAAGGAGGAGGAAGGCGTAGAGGGGGGAGAGGTGAAAGTCCTATTTTGTTACGAGAAGGAATAAAAATGGCAATGATATTTTGTGTCCTGCCCTCCTTGAAACTCAACCTGAGGAATATCACTTATTTTTTGACAGGAAAGACTGCAGACAGAAAGGATTCTTTTCTGTAATAATGCAAAGAATGTTAATGCGATTAAGATATAGTTGAAAAGTACACTTACGCCGCTTTCCACGAACCCGGAATAACTCAGTGTTTATCTTCTTTCCCTGACAGAACTGAAGAACTGGACGTAATTATCCTTACTCGCTACAGGTGCTGTAATATTTAAGAATATTTTCTTAGATAAATAATTAGAGTATGATGTTTTCTTAGATAAATAATCAGAGTAAGTGATATTTTCTGATAAATAATTAAAATATGATATTTTCTTAGATAAATAATTAAATTATATTTTCTTAGATAAATAATTAAAGTATGATATTTTCTTAGATAAATAATTAAAGGCCTTACCTTTCTCCTTAACCATTTTTTTTTCAAAGCAGTGATAAGAAAACCTTACAAACTGTAAATCTATTTCTCTAAATTTACTACAATAATCCTTCTGTTATAGCTAACTGATAGCACCCTCTTGTTTATTGCGCTGACTCTCTAGAATCTTCAATTGACAAATGAAAGTGGATAATGAAAAAGCGGATACGTTTCCGTTTCAGAAGTGGCTTTGTCAATCACCCTGTCAAGAGAGCCACCGCTCTTTCTGTTTGCATTCCGGCATTTCAAAATGTCACCAGAGAGAGAGAGAGAGAGAGAGAGAGAGAGAGAGAGAGAGAGAGGAGAGAGAGAGAGAGAGAGAGAGAGAGAGAGAGAGAGAGGATTTCAAATTCAATTCAACATTTACATTAATATTTGTGATCACGAATTGACTTACAAGAAGTAATGAAGACCAGCTTTTAAGTATATATATATATATATATATATATATATATATATATATATATATATATATATATATATATATATATATATATATAGAGAGAGAGAGAGAGAGAGAGATACAAAAGTGTGATGCTGTGTATATATATATATATATATATATATATATATATATATATATATATATATATATACATAGTATATATATATATATAATATATATATATATATATATATATATATATATATATATATATATATATATATATATATGCATGTATGTATATACGAATGCATTTAGCAACAGAAACCAAAACATTCTTTAAATCAGAGAGAAAAAAAAGTAAAATAAGACGATGACAAAGAAAAGGAGAAAATGAAAATATTTATACATATGCCATTCCAAATATTCCCAGTGACACCTAACCCAATTCCAAAACACAACATTTGGCATCTTCGGATTCCTCTCTCTTCTTCTCACCTTTCAAATGAACTGGCCCCATGTAGATATTCGCCTTCAGTTGCAATTTCCAAGACTTGAAGTAGTCCTTTCCTACCTGCGACACACACACACACACACACTGGACCTCTCGAGAATGTCAGTTTCTCGTCAGGGATTCTTGTTGAAATACAATATCTCTGTTGGGTGCATTGCTAGCAAAGGGCGCGTGTTGGCAGAAAAGTGGTTCCCAAAATATCTCGCAACAGTTGTCTCGATCGTGTTCGTACGTCAGTGGCGACAGAATAGTTATATGTATTTCTTAATTTTATTTCTCATCCTCTGTCGAGATGAAGAAGAGATTGCATTTTCATCCATTTTTTTTTAATTTTCATTCGCTTTCTCTCTCTGGAAGAAGAAGAAGAAGAAGAAGAAGAAGAAGAAGAAGAAGAAGAAGAAGAAGAAGAAGACGAAAGAAGGAAGGAGTTGATGAACAAGAAACAAGAGGAGAAAAATAGGCTGAGTCAATGGTCGGTGTTTCAGATCCACAATAATAATAATAATAATAATAATAATAATAATAATAATAATAATAATAATAATAATAATAATAATAATAATAATGTGGAGTAGACGAAGGCTGAACTCCGCAGCACAGACCAGATAACACATGACAGTACACAAAGCACTACACGCAAGAGCAAATACAGACAGACTATACATAACACGAAAGGAAGGAGGGAGAGGGCTACTAAGCATAGAGGACTGCGTCAACATCGAGAGCAGAGCACTGGGGCAATATCTGAAAACCAGTGAAGACAAGTGGCTAAGGAGTGCATGGGAAGAAGGACTGATAAAAGCAGACGAAGACCCAGAAATATACAGAGACAGGAGAATGAAAAACAGAACAGAGGAATGGCACAACAAACCAATGCACGGACAGTACATGAGACAGACTAAAGAACTGGCCAGCGATGAAACATGGCAATGGCTAGAGAGGACAGAAATCAAGAAGGAAACAGAAGGAATGCTAACAACGGCACAATATCAGACCCTAAGAACAAGATATATGTCCAAAGAACAATAGATGGAAATAACATTTCACCCATATGCAGAAAGTGCAATATGAAAGACGAGACCATAAACGCTAGTAAGCGAATGTCCGGCGCTTGCACTGAACCAGTACTAAAAAAGGCATGATTCAGTAGCAAAAGCCTTCCAATGGAGCCTGTGCAAGAAACACCAGCTAGCTTGCAGTAGTAAGTGGTACGAACACCAACCAGTGGGAAATTTGCCAGCTTG
>NC_089763.1:5905222-5910222 GCF_040412425.1 Macrobrachium rosenbergii | reverse complement strand
AGTTTTGTTTAATAATTTAACTCAAGAATTAATTAAATCTTTGTGTTGTTTTCAAGTAATAGTAAATTTTCAGATTGTGAATTCTAATTATAAATTTTGAATTTAAAAATAAATTTCTGCATTTAATGATTTTTTTTAAAAAACAGTGTTTCATTTATTGACCACCAGTGGATAGGATTAATTGTGTGCATAAGTCAAAGTGATAAACATGTTTTGTTCCTTTAGTTTTGCTGAAGTGAGTTAAGACCAGGGAAACAGTTAAAGTTGTTTGATTGACTGATGCCCTTTTACTTTAGTATATTTCTTGTTTAATTACTGATATTCACACTAGTCTTGATAAAGTTAGCTTGATTTTCCATGTGATTAATGAGCTTTTAAGGGATCACTCTACTATTAGAGTACTCAGTCATAATTTTATTTTTATGAGAGTTCAGGTATCTGGCTAAAGTGAGGTAAATTTTCGAGATCTGAATGCACCGTGACAATATATATATATATATATATATATATATATATATATATATATATATATATATATATATATATATATATATATATATATATATATATATATATATATATACATATATATATATATATATATATATATATATATATAATTTAGAGTGTTCATATATCTCATGTCCTATCTTTCACTGCACATACTGTATATTTGAGGGGAACAGAAGTGAAATCAAAACTATCAACTGAATAAAAGTTTCCCTATCAGCAGGTATGAAAAATGTAAACTGGAACATGATCGTAAATTCAGCTTCAACCCAACACCCTCGTCCCCATCCCCCCCAAAAAAAATAAAAAATAGGAAAACAAAACTAAACATGAAATTATCTCTTTACGCTCCTGCTATTATTTAGAGATAAAATGTTACTGTCATATTTTTTTCACTGTCTGGCAATATTTCTTTCAAAAACATGGTGCTATAATTCATTTAGCCTTTTATCCTCTTATATTTGTCATTTCATTTTTTCTTTTATTTTACTGGCTCATCTGGGACGTTTCGAACTTGATAACACACCTATAAATTATTTGGCAAAGAATTGGGCAATTCGCTTACTTATTTTTTCTTCTTTCTTCCCTTACCATCACGTCCTGTTTCCATTTTTTTATTATTTCAATAAGCCTGACGAAATTTCCTGAATTTCCGGACGCACTGTTTAGAGTAGGAAATGAAGCTAAAAAAAAAAAAGTCGTTCATTAGCTACATTTCTAAACGCTTTTTGGTTTGGGCAAAGATTTTGGCTACCTATACCGTTTATAATTTGTTTTAGAGATCCGATTCTAATGTTCATTAAATATTAAATAAGGAAGATATATTTTCTGTTGAAATAAAAAATAATACATTGTTCACTACTTTTAATGAAAACTGGTTAATTGCCAACAACAATAGAGGGTTTATGCAACAAAGCGAAGTCGCTTAATGTCACCTCCGGTATAATGACCTGATCTGCTCTGCGATAAAAAAATACCAGTGGAACACAGGAATTTTTTTATTAATATTACGCCTAACGAGTTTTCATGAACATTGACACTAACTGAAATAACGATGATATTTCTGGTATCACACTCAAATATATATATATATAGTTATATATATATATATATATATATATATATATATATATATATATGTATATATATATATATATATATATGACTATTTATCACATCACTGTGACTATAGCATAATCAGAAAGTTACAAACGTTCCTTAATATTCAATTATTTTCTACTCGAAATAATATATTCATATATGTTGGCTGAAGGGGAGTATTGATACACATCCTGATTTGACGAGAATCAGATTCATAGTGATGCTAATTAACGAAATCGGCCGATTTCGTTAGTGCGTCACCGTAGTCCTGATTCCTCGTCCGTCGCTGGTTCGACTTCACGGACGGTGGACTTATTACTCAACTTAAAAATTCCCCGGTAACATATATGAAAATATATTATTTCCGGAGGTATGAATACACAAAGGACGTTTGTAGTTTTCGATTATATATATATATATATATATATATATATATATATATATATATATATATATACATATAGTATATATATATATACTATATCATAGTTCACGTCAGAAGGTGATTGAAACCAAGACTTACAACAAGTACTTTTGTAGTAAGGACCAATACCATAACCAACAATCAAATAACATGGGTCCATAAATCTAACTTTAAATTCTCAACAACAATTCTCAATAAGTAAATCCCAAAAATAAATAATATCAAGCAGGCACAACACATATATAAAAACGAATATTAATAAATCCCAAAATAAATAATATCAAGCAGCAGCACCACACAAATATAAAAATGAAATGTTAATAAATCCCAAAATAAATAATATTTAGCAGCATCACCACACAAATACGATAATGAAATATTAATCATTACATAAACACTTTCAGAGCCATACGTGTTCATTAACCACAATTACACGAGCTACTCGGTCATTAATGTACAACAATGACTTGAGAGCCTTTTGCTCAACAATATAGTGAGAGCCTTTTGCTTTAATCAGTACAATAACTCCATGACAGCCTTTTGCTCCACCAGCAGTAATAGGGACTAAAAACATGATCCAGTCTCGACTTCCTCCTTAAGTACTTGAAGTCCATCAACTGAGTGACGCTTCAAAACTGCCGATAAGGCCATCACCCTCCAACCAAGTGATACTCAGGAAACTGCTGTCGCTGCCATCACCCACAACAAGGTGATCCTCAGAAAAATGAGGTTGCTACCACCACCAACAACAAGGTGATCCTCAAAAAATTGTGGTTCCTGCCATTACCCGCAACAAGGTGATCCTGGTGCTGCTGTGTTCTCGACGGATCATTGTCGAGAACCTGTCATTCTGCTTTCCAAAGCCTGACTAATTCTGCCACCATGAATGTGACAGACAACTCTCAACAGAGAGAAAAGCATTCCTGGGTAAGAAGGCAACTATACAACAACAAACAAATGATTGTTTTCCTCAAACAACCACTCACTCTTACACCTTCCTTACCCAAAGAAAAAAAAATTACATATAGAAAATTTTTTTTTAGTAGACCACAAGACTCTCCTCCCATCCTGACACACTTCACAAGCCAAAAAAGACGCAATCCTGGTCACAGTCGCCAATGTAATCGATTGTACTCAGTCCCGCAGGATCTTAATTGCCAAAATAGAATGAGATTAGAATGACTGGCGGCAGTGGAGACAAGCAAAGGAGGAAGGAGCTTAATAAAACGACTCAAGTCACGTTAAAACCAATTTATTATACAAAATTTTTATACATATTTACAGAGGAGTCTAGGTTTTGGAAAAGAGAAACGTAAAGCAAATGACCAATACATAACCAACAATCAAATTACATGGTTCCATATATTTAACTTGAAATTCTCAACAACAATTCTTAAGAAGTAAATCCCAAAAATAAATAATATCCAGCAGCAGCACCCCACAAATATAAAAATTCAATAATAAATCCCAAAATAAATAATATCCAGCAACAGCACCACACAAATACAATAATGAAATATTAATCATTACATAAAGACTTTCAGAGCCATACTTGCTCATTAACCACAATTACATGAGCCACTTGCTCAATAATATACAACAATGACTTGAGAGCCTTTTGCTCAACAATATAATAAGAGCCTTTTGCTCCACCAGCATTAATAGTGACTAAAAACATGATCCAGTCACGACCTCCTCCCTAAGTACTTGAAGTCCATCAACCCAGTGACGCTTTAGATCTGCTAATGTGGCCATCACCCTCCAATCAGGTGATAATCAGGAAACTGCTGTCGCTGCCACCACCCACAACAAGGTGATCCTCAGAAAACTGCTGCTGCTGCATTCTCAATGGAACATTATTGAGAACCTACCGTTCTGCTTTCCAAAGCCTGACTAATTCTGTCACCGTGAATTCGACAGGCGACAATTCTCAACAGAGAGAAAAGCACTCCCGGGTAAGGAGGCAACTATACAACAACAAACAAACGATTGTTTTCCCCAAAAAAACACTCACCCTCACTATATAATGTTACATTCTGAGGCCGGTTGGAAGAATGGAATTGGGGTTCTAATTAACTGCCTTGAAGGCCAACACAAAGCGCTCAGAATGTAAGCAATAAATGGAATGAATAAACTGACTTACCTTGATATCACATTAAGTAAACAGAGAATTGGAGGTCACCATGGGGAAAATTTAACCAGTTATCTAATTTAAACTGAATTTATTTATAAATGAAGCAATCAGTAAATTAATATGAAAGGGCTGACTAAGCAGCAAGCAAGCACCTACAATGTGCAATAAAATTAGACAGTGTGTAGCAAATTGTTGAATCTGAAAAGGCTACAGCCCTGAAATAGTTTACACGAAAATGAACGTGAAGGTTGCTACTGATTAAATGAATTTTGGTTGTTAACACAACTTGATTCATCAAGGGGGGAACTGTCTAGTGCCCCAGACTGCTAATCAGAAGACTCTTGCATGTGGCAGGATGGCAGTTAAACGTCTAAGCTATGTTTTGTTCACAAGGCAGGGAAACAGACCGAGCGAGGTGCTGGATAACAGGTTCTGGGAAGAGAATTCAAGGTTAGCATTCAAACCCAATGATTTTCTCTCACATGAACTTAATTATGCATGATGGAGAAATTGATCAATCAGATTTAATTAGCACAGGTAACAATATGGAGGGAATGATCTAATCATGATCACTAAACTAATTTAATTTGAGATTGTGACAAGTCATGAGGGCAAAGGGGCTGCTAGTCTGATTTGAGAAAGGGGGGCTTTGTTTAGGAGAATGAAAAGTTGGCTTGAGTTGCACTTCATGACGTGCCTGGTTGCATCTGTGCATGGAACTCGCTTGCAAAAGACGAATTTCGGCTGCAGAAGTTCACAACATCAGCGTGCAAAGGACCAACTGGATACGGTCGTGTTCTCTGTTGGAGTCTCTGAGTGCATCTGAGGTCT
>NC_089763.1:5895222-5900222 GCF_040412425.1 Macrobrachium rosenbergii | reverse complement strand
AAATGGATGTGTTGGAAGAGAGTGAGAAAGAGAGTGAGAGGAGAAGATGAGAGAGAAGAGGGGTTGTCAGGGACAAGAAAGTAGGAGAAAGAGAGATAGTTTATCAAATGTCATTCAAAAGTTTTACCAGGCAGAGCCAAGTTGATCCAAGCTAATATATATATATATATATATATATATATATATATATATATATATATATATATATATATATATATATATATATATATATATATATATATATATATATATATATATATATATATATATATATATATATATATATATATAGCCTCGATGGCTTTGTTGGTAGAGCAGCAGCCTAGGACTTCATGAGGTCTGTGGTGCGGGTTCAAATCTGCAGCCAACCGGTCAGAGAGGCAGACACTTTGCTATCTGTGTAGACACTCCGGGATTACGTATGTAATCAACGGATAGGTTTTCTGAAAGCAAATGGGTGTTACAGACTAATACACACATAAACAAAGCCACTCCAACATCTTCTAAAAATATAACAGACACCTCACACGTCTCGAACTGTCGACCTAACCGCCCAGTTCTCCTCACTGCTGGGAGAAAGGGAGCTGGGAATTTGGTATGATACATGTACACATTCGTTACCGAGGTCTAAGCGATGTCAGGCAGGGCAGCCGATCGAGGCTATGGCCTACCCCAACGCCAAATCAAAGTCCTTCAAAAAGAAGGCATTGTGCTTTCCCCATATAAAAATGGGAAAAAGCATGTTAAAACGAAGAAAAAAATATATATATATGAATGTCTTTTTCTGTAATACAACAGTATGATATGAAGATATAAAGGTCGATAAAACACTATTTGAACTTTGCAACCATATATTTTGTGCACCTCCTTCTGTGCCCCTGTTCACTGTCAAAATGTGGACCAATGATATGTTACAAGAGAATATATACAAAGCATATGTGGGTGTGGCAGTAAGTCTCTGTTGTTACGCAGGTGACCGATTCCCAGAAAGGATGGAAATTAAACAATTCCCTGGTGGTTTTTGGCCTCATTAACTCCCATCTGGTGATGTATCTGGTGGTCGTATTTTCAGGAACACCTGCTTGAGAAGAGGCCTGAGGATTAAAGCGTCGATGTCATCCGATTTCCAGTGTCCACCTGACAAGTTCATATTGTTGGTTTCATTGATGATAGCAGGTTCCAGCATCTTTCTTTTGTGCTGACAGCTACTTTTGAAAACCAGCTCTGCCCCGCTCCGTTCATGGTATCGGCTTTATCCCTGATATTTAGGAAAATCCCCAAACTATCTGAAGCATACTGCACTGATCTTTTGTGCTCCATTAATCTTTGCGAGATAGATCTACCCGTCTCCCCCACGCAAATCTCATTACAATTGCTGCACGGAATCTTGTAAACCCCAGCTTCTTCCCCATTTTTATTTAAGAATATGTTAATGAGCGAGCTCCCGATAGATTTGGGATAATGGAAAAGAAAATTATTCTTAGACCTAAGTTGTTCTGTGGCTTTTTGGATGTTTTTGTCGTACAGAAGCTTTATTTTGTCATTAAAATCTCTTTGTCTGTTGTGAGTGGGACTTCAGAAGTATATTTTATTTGCTTTGTTAATAGCCTTCTCGATAATGTGTGGTGGATAGAGCAGATGCGTTAGGTGTTGGCGGATCATGTTGAATTCTTTATTTGAACATATTCTAAGCCCCCTGAGGAATAAGTTGCACACTATCATGATCTTTATAGAGACATCGTGGTAGCTAAGGAAATGAATATATGAAACAGCAAAAGTGGGTTTCCTATATACTGTGAAAGCATATCTGTTCTGTTCTCTTATGATCAGTATATCTAGGAATGACAATCTTTCGTCCTTTTCCCATTCCGTTTTGAATTTATGGTCGGAACTAGCGAATTTAGTCTATTAAAAAGTTCACTAAAGTCTCCCAACTATTGCCCCAAAAAGTATAAATATCATCTATGTATCTAAGCTAGATTATATTATGGGGTTTTATAGACGACAAAATTTCTGTTTTGAAGTATTCCATGTACAAGTTGGCTAGAAGGGGTGATAGGGGACTGCACATGCTGCAACCAAATTTTTTGTTGTAAAAATTACCGTTGAAAGAAAATATGTTGTTAGTTACACAGAGGTTGAGTAGTTTTAGAGTTTTATCTATGCTAAGAGGAAAATGGTCTTCATATGGTTGTAACTTCCTCTTTAAAAAAGACAACACGTCGGCGATCAGGACTTTAGTCTAACAATCCTTTTATTTTCAATTATACTACATCCATCGGGAGCGCGCTCAATAATGTATACTTAAATAAAAATGGGGAAGAAGCCAGACTTTACAAGACTACGAGCATTTGTAATGAGGTTTATGTCGGGGAGACAGGTAGATCCATCTCACAAAGATTAAAGGAGCACAAAAGATCAGTGTGGCATGCTTTGGAGAGCTCAGGGGTTTTCTTACATATCAGGAACACAGTCACCAGACATCACAGACAGGGAATATATATATATATATGATTATTATCACTTTTGTACACGTGATTCATTTTATCACACACATTACCACAGGTGAAAAATAGAAACAGGGTGTAGGTCCTGATAGTTTCGACTTTGTTTCAAGCCATTGATGAAGGACTGATGCAAATTGAGAAGTCACAAATATATATACTACAAGAACAGTACTGACGAACATACACAACCGTTAGAGGCTCCATATCCTATTCAGGCCGGTGTCGCGGTAGGAGTGTCCTTTAAAACTCATTTGGCTAAAAATCACAATAGACTCTCAGGGACATTGCTGATAAACAGACCATACCCCACCTCAGATCCACACCTGACAGGTGTCATGGAGGTGGAGTTTGGAAACTCATTAACATTACTACCCTCGTACTGTGTTCACAAATAGATAATCTATTTTCATATCTCTACTGCCTACCTTAAAAAGTTTAAACAATTTACAAATTTCTTTTGATATTAAAGGATCAAGTTTATACATCCCTGACTGATATTCATATTATGGTTGTAACTTTCTTTTATGAAGCTACCATACATGTATGGTACAATAAAAACTCACAAAGCAAACTTTACTGCCAGGCCAATTATTAGTTCAGTTGGTTCCGCATCATACAAGCTAGCAAAAGTACTTAGTAGATATTCTCAACCCATTAGTAGGTACCATCTCAAATGCAAATATCGAATAATGTGGACCTGATAAATAAACTAAATAGTGTAGAGATTAATAGTGAATCAGGCTTGTGGTTTTGATATTTGTATCACTGTTCACAAGGTGCCAATAGATGATCTGATGGCGTTTTTATCTGAATTTGTTAGAGAACACACAGCTGGATATCCCATTTTCTAAAGTACTTTAATTGAACTGATTAAATTATGTGTAAAAGATTGTAAATTTGAATTTAATGGTAGAATTTACTCACAAAAAAATTTTGGTATGGCAATGAAACCCTCTATCCCCAGTGTTAAGTAGCTTATATATGAATTTTGAAAGATATTAAACAACATAATCCCACGTAATGTAACATGGTTTAGGTATGTTGACGACATAATTTGTGTATAGCCCAGGAACCAAGATGTAAAAAACTTTTTGCTAAGTTAAATCAATTAGTACCATCAATTAAATTCACGATGGAAATGGAAAATGATGGGTGCTTACCCGTTTCTGGATGTCCTCATACGAAGAAATAGTAGTGGGTTTAAATATAGTTTATAGAAAACCCCACAATATTTCTTCCTATGTCTATTCTATTCTGGACAAGCAATAAGGTTAAAAAGTCAATGTTTTCATCTATGTTTTTAAGAGCATTACGGGTATGTAGCCTGAATATATTGATGATGAAATAGATAAGATTAGGAATGCAGGCAAAATTGAAATATCTGATAGTGTATTAAACAGTGCATTTGAAGGCAAAAAGGCTATGTATCAAAACCAGAAAGAACCTTACAACACAAAAAAATTTGCTTGACTGCCTTATAATAATAGTATGAAAGATATCCCTCATCTTCTTAAAATTTTGGTGTTAATGTCGCATTTAAAACAATACAACAATGAAAAATGTACTTATCAAGAACTCCCAGACAATATTAAAGAGGGTGTGTATATAAAATTCCGTGTAAGTCTTGTGACAAACTTTTATATTAGCCAAACCAGGGAAAGCACTGGAAAAAGAATTGAACAACATAAGAAATGTGAGATATGCACAAAGGAACAGTGGTATATTTGTACATGTTAGTGAGAACAATCATGCTATCAACTGGGAAGGGGCAAAAGGATTGTATATTCTAATAATGCACTGGAAAGGAACATCATTGAATCTAGCTTCATAAAAGAAAGTTACAACCATAATATGAATATCAGTCAAGGGATGTATAAACTTGATCCTTTAATATCAAAGAAATTTGTAAATTATTTAAACTTTAAGGTAGGCAGTAGAGATATATGAAAATAGGATTATCATTTGTAAACACAGTACGAGGGTAGTAATGTTAATGAGTTTCCAAAC
Organism: Macrobrachium rosenbergii; assembly: GCF_040412425.1. Lineage (NCBI taxonomy): Eukaryota > Metazoa > Arthropoda > Malacostraca > Decapoda > Palaemonidae > Macrobrachium > Macrobrachium rosenbergii. The sequence goes on along the minus strand of NC_089763.1, from coordinate 5,895,708 downwards.
TCCGCCTCCATGACACCTGTCAGGTGTGGATCTGAGGTGGGGTATGGTCTGTTTTATCAGCAATGTCCCTGAGTCTATTATTGTGATTTTTAGCCAAATGAGTTTAAGGACACCCTACCTCGACACCGGCCTGAGTGGGGATGGAGCCTATAACGGTTGTGTATGTTCGTCAGTACTGTTCTTGTAGTATATATACTTTGTGACTTCTCACACTCTGTATCAGTCCTTCGTCAACTAAGCTTGGAAATAAAGTCAGAAACCGGTCAGGACCTACACCCCCGTTTCTTATTTTTCACCTGTAGTAAATGTGTGATAACATATATGTATATATATATATATATATATATATATATATATATATATATATATATATATATATATATATATATATATATATATATATATATATATATATATATATATATATATATATATATATATATATACTCTTTCTTTCTTTATATATATATATATATGTATATATAT
>NC_089763.1:5887722-5890222 GCF_040412425.1 Macrobrachium rosenbergii | reverse complement strand
ATTTATTTACTTCTCCACATATCAACATCTATGGCAAACTGAATCATACGCATTTATGATATCAAACTTGTAAATATATAACAGTAATTGCAAAGTTGTAAATTTGCTGCAAAACCTTCCATGAAACGAAACTTCTTATCCTGTCAATTTCCCATTTAAAATGTCCAAGGAAATTCCTTCCCAAAGTACTTTGGGAACGGATATACCTTATAGCATAAATACTCCACATAACAGTCTGATGTACCGGGTACTTGCAGGAGGTTGTTCTTTCTCTAATACAGCTTCTCAATCACTTTAAATTTTCTGGAGCAGCTGTTCCCCTGAGAATTTGGGAAATCCTCAATATCCCCTTTTCTCTGTTTTCCAGTTGTGGAATTATTTCCATTTCAGCATTTAATAACGGGGGAAATTAAAAACAAAATTAAAAGTAGATTACTTATATATATACATATACACATATACATACATACACACACAAATATATATATATATATATATATATATATATATATATATATATATATATATATATATATATATATATATATATATATATATATATATATATATATATATATATATATATATATATGTATATATATATATATATATATATATATATATATATATATATATATATATATATATATATATATATATATATATATATATATATATATATATATATATATATATATATATATATATATATATATATATTGTTACATGGGTCATTCAGCTGATGAGTTTAATTCTTAATTACTTGGATTTATATTGCCTTGTTTTACCTCAGACCCACGTAATCCTGTCAATTAAGGCTGAAAATTAAGCAAAAAAAGACAGATAGTCAACATAATCAGATCAGGTTGCCAGTTGAGACTAGAGTTACTGAATATAGGGAATTAAATCAGCAACATTACTGAAACGCTAGTTTTAATAAGGTCAAATAAAAGTGTTAACTGATTTCTTTTGGGAGCTAACAACAGCTCCGACTTTGTCCCACGTCAGACACAAGATATTTCAACATAAAGGGGTGAATAAAGCAACAGCTCAGGGACTCTTGTGACGCTTCTATGAGGCAATTTACTGCAAGCACGTGAATTGAGGTTCTTGATGTCAAGGATGCTAATTTTTCTCCCCCCCCCACCAAAAAAAAAATTTGGGTGGCCAAGGTCCGTTATGCATGTTCTGGAAGAGATGTATCCACATCACACTCTAGTATTACAGAAATTCTCACTTGTCATTAATTAATTGCAAGGGATGAATCTAAGATCAATAATAGTACTTTAATGCCATGAAGAATAACTTATGCAATTCCACTAGGCAACAATAATTGTACTTAATACATTCAGCTTCATAAATGGGATATGGTTTTGCTAGGATTTGCTTTGTCAGTGACTGTTTAAGAGAGGGAAACTTGAAACACAAAAATGAGAGTTTAAGTTGAAGGGAAAGAGAACTGGGAGTAATTGTCCTATTCAGACTTACCGCTGGAATAGATAATGCAGTGATTACATGCATCAAAAACCCCTGGGTCTGTTGGAATGGCAATTTCTCCAGCTGTTCGACAAAGGGAAGGAGGACAAAGCGGGCTATGAGAGACGCCTAATATACTTCTTGCCTGTCTGAGGGTTGCTTCAAGAGTCTCTTGAAGCTCGGTCAGGGGCTTGAGTGCTTGTTTCAAACACCTCCCCAAAACCGCATTAGTGTGGGAGCAGGTAGCATCTGAAAAATGACAAAAAAACTCAGTAGAAAGGTCATAGAAAAGTGAGTTTTAAGGTACAGTCTATCTAAGGTTGGCCCTACCAAAACCTATCTTGTCTAATATCCCTCTAAACAAAAATTCCTACCCCTTTTGAGGGTTGGGATCTATTCAAAACAACTCCTGCTTGCTTGCTTCTTCCTTCAAAGGTATTCCCTCCTACTTTAACAAAGCTAAATCTTTTGACACTCGAGTTAAAGCAAGGAAAGAGAGGTCAGAACTGCACTACTATAATATTTACAATACATATATGTATATATATTTATATATATATATGTGTGTGTGTGTGTGTGTGTGTGTGTGTGTTTGTGTTTGTGTGAAAGAATTCAATTGATCTAAATAAAAAAAATAAATAATGTGTGTAGAAAAGAATATTTACAAACACACTTACACACATACACATATAATATATATATATATATATATATATATATATATATATATATATATATATATATATATATATATATATATATATATATATATATATATATATATATATATATATATATATATATATTTGTATATATATATATATATTTATGTTTAAACGTTATTTATTTATTTTTTTCAAAAACATGAAAAATACATTTCACTTAAATATAATGTGGATATGTAAACTCTACTTCAAATAGTAATTTTTTTATATCCCTTGAATTCAGCTCCAGCAATTAAACATTCTAATTTAGTGTTAGCCAAATCGTATTCAAACTGGCGCATGAGCAGAGATGTGCAATG
>NC_089763.1:5872722-5882722 GCF_040412425.1 Macrobrachium rosenbergii | reverse complement strand
TATAAAGTCACATTCTGTCGGTGTCTGTCTATGAACCAATGATAATTCACAACCACCCACAGATACAACTCGCAACTGGAAAACATTACTGTCACACATACTTTCTCTCTAACTAATGTACAACCTGTCTTATAATCAACTCCCGAACCTTGATATTGATCTCCCAAAATGAACATGGTCTCTAATCCATCCCATGTCACTATTAAGTCTCCCAAAACACTCGAAAAGGTCTAATAAGAAAAGGTTTCATGTTACTGAACCAAACAAAACTACTAATGCAATCAAACACTCTCAATCTCAAAACTAATTCCAAGTCTGTATCTCAGAATAATACAGTCAACTCACTACTAAAGAATTCCTTAGAACGTTTTTCTATGTAACAAACTCACATAAAAAACACGACCATCTGCTGCAGCAAAAATTGCTTTTATTTGCATTTGCACTTCTATCACTAAGAGTATCATATCTTTCTCAAATTAAGAAAAGTATGTTGGAAGCAAATATTTCATCAAGATCTTCTTTCAAAACTCTCAACAAAATAGCAATTGAATGTCTAATTGTTTCAATCACTTCTCTCTCATGATCTTAACAATTACAACTGTTTCACAGCTATTAGCTCCTTTGAACTTTTAAAAAAACTAAAAAAAAAAACCCAAATACTCAAATACGATCTCACCAACACCCGAAAAAAATCAGACTTGTTCGGTCCGATATACTAAGTACCTCCCCAAAAAAACAATCTAAACAACCATATTGCGTCAGATGATAAATCACATCTAACGTTTTATCTATCCCTTTATCAACTCTATCTAATGTTATTCTTATTTCTCTCATTAATCTATTTAAAAGAGATTCGAAAACAAATGATTTATTCTTCAACATCTAAAATGAACAAGAGACAAAAAAAAAAAAAAAATAAGTATTATATACATACATACAAATATCAACCCATTTATCCCTTTAACTATATACAAACGTTCCATTACATCCCAACTTTCTTTAATTTTGAAATATGGGTCAATTTCGTCACACCTGTATTTACATCTTTTATTACAAATCTATTCCCTTTTTTGATCTCTACAATCTCAAAAGGTCCATGGAACTTTGGACTTAATTTATAATTCAGATCATTCGAACATTCACTTTAACAAACACTCTATCACCCATGGAAATAGCTACTCCCCTCGATTTCGCGTTACTTTTTCTCTACCATTGCACGCGAACTAAGTTCAAGTTCTTTACTGATACGTGCAAATCTTTCTCTCGCTGTATTTATCAATGAAGTAACCGTAACATCACCCTGAACTTGCTCTGGTAACAAATCAAAAGGTCCTTTCAACTTGTACCCATACAAAGCTTCCACTGGAGATATCTTAATTGTGTCATTTCGCCATAGTATTGATACTATATCGAACTTCATCCAAAGATCTGTCCCAATGTGTATCGGAACCACCCACCGTCATGCGTAAAGCTTCGATTATTTTTCCGATTCGCCCTCTCACACAACCCATTTGCTTCAGGTCTATACGGGATTATAGATACTTTCTTTATTCCCAGTAAATTAGCAAGACCGTCTAAAGTCTTATTAATAAACTCCCTACCATTGTCTGTGAACAGACATTCAGGAACACCATATCTACAAATTATCCCCTTAAAGAATGCTATAGCTACTTCCTCAGCTGATTTGTATTTCAGTGGGAAAATCTCGACAAAACTAGTTAACTCATCAACAACTACTAATAGATGTCTATATCCATAAGCGGACTCTGAGAAGTTACCCAGAATATCCATATGCACTCTCTGAAACGGCCTATTTGGTATGGGATATGAACTGAAACGACACGACACTGTCGTTGGCTTATTCGCATTGCAAATAGCGTAATTCTTCACAAAGGCTTCTACTGCGGAAAACATATTTTTCCAAAAGAACTTTGACCTGACATTTTCATACGTCTTGTCAACACCTAAATGAGGAGAACCAAGTTTACAATGTACAATATCTAGAACTTGTGGTACTAGACTCTCTGGCACGATGATTTGTGTAATTTCACCCATGCTTAGAGTACTTTCGCAAGTTATACTTAACTTTCTAACTAATAAATTATTCTCCAACTCTAGACCAGAAAAAGGCAACTTATAACCTTTCTTCGGTAAAACTCCCTCTGAGAAATGCCTTAGCATCTGACAACAATTTATCTTCATCTTGCTTTTGTTCGAGCAAGGGTATGTCCCAAGTGACATTTTCACTAGTAATATAACACACAGCGTTACTCTCACATCACAAATAACAATCTCTTCCGAGACTGCCGACTCACTATTTCTCTCCAAAGTATGCACTACAGGAACGTGTTTGTCCTCGACATAAACTATCTCTCAGAACTACTAATATCCGAGACATTAGACACCAAATGTCTACTCTCTTCTTCCTCACAGGATTCAGTATGTATTTCCTCATCCTCAACCGGAAAATATCTGCTCAATGCATCTGCAACTACATTATGCTTACCTTCAATGTATTTGAGGTTTGCATCAAAATCTCTCAATGTCAAAACCAACGTGCTCTCTTGGGCGACAAATTTGGCTTATTGAAAAGCTCTAACAACGGTTGATGATCTGTAAAAATCTCAACTTTATTTCCCATCAACAACATCTTAAAATGAACAAGGCTAGAGACGACTGCGAAAGCCTCCTTGTCCACAACTGACATCAGCCTTTCGTTACTACCACGCGTTTTGAAATTTCTGCTATAAAAAGCAACTGGGTGTAATTTCCCCTCAAATTTCTGCATCAAACACGCACCTATACCTTCCTGACTTGCGTCAGTCACTAAGGTGAACGGTTGACTAAAATCTGGAAACTTCAAAACAGGTGGGTTCACCAAAGCGTTCTTAAGCTTCTCAAAAGCTAATTGTTGACTATCACCCCAAACAAATTTAACGTCTTCTTGTAACAAATCTGGCAATGGAGACGCTATTGTAGAAAAATTCTGCACAAAACGGCGAAAGAAACCCGATATACCTAGGAATGAACGAATCTGTTTCCTGGTTTTGGGAACTGGAAAATTCACAATAGCCTTTGACTTTCTCATCATTCACTCTAACTCCTTCTTTAGAGATAACATGACCTAAATAGACAGTTTTTTCTTCAGAAACTCACATTTAGCCAATTTGACTTTTAATCCAGCAAACCGTAATCGCTTGAGGACTTCTTTTAACACCTTTAGATGTTCTTCAATTGTATCTGTGCATATGAGAATGTCATCCATGTACACAAACACCGACTTTCCTAATAAAGCCGTGAAGTACTGTGTTAACCAGCCTAGTAAATGTTATTGGGAACCCTTGTAATCCAAAAAGGTATCCTATTAAACTCGTAATGTCCCTTTGGTACCGAAAATGCTGTAAATTTACGGCTATTCTCGCAAGAGGAACTTGCAAAAACCCTGCATAAGATCTATAGATGAATATATATTCTTGCCACCGATTTCAACAAACAAATCAGGCAAACAAACTACAGGGATATCTATCTGGGCATGTTTTTCATTCAATTTACGAAAATCTACACAAACTCTGATACTACCGTCTTTCTTTGGAACTGCAAGCAAAGGAAAATTAAAAGGAGAACTCGGTCTAATAATACCTTCCGACTCCCATTTCTGAACTTCTTTTTCTACTTCTTCTCTGATCTTAAAGGAATTCGATATGCTGGAATATATATGGGATTTGTACCTTTTTCTAGGCGGATTGAATGTTCTAAAACATCTGTAACTCCTAATTTATCTCCCTTCAAAGCAATAATATCTAAATATTCTTTTCAACACTTTCTCTACTTTATCTGAATACTCAGGATAATCAGCTTTAGCCAAATGTTCGTGAAGAACTTGACTTCTGAACTGTTGCTCCTCGTTGGGAAACATTACCGTCTCCACAAAAACTCACTATCTTATGTTCTTCCTTAAACTCTTCAAAATCAATTACATAAGTACCCTTGTGATATTTTTTCACTGAGTCTTGATAGCTGCAATTCTACTGCAGTCACGCCTGCGACTGAAATTTCATTTACTGACACCCGTACTCACAACGTCTTTGAATTTCTCAGTTCCCTCAACAACGTATACTTGAGAAGGAAAATTCTTCTCTTTCACCGACACTTTAATCAATGTAGGAACTCGCGGGTGCAATTCAATATCTTCTAACAAAAATCCTTTGAAAGATCTTTGCGAAATATCTTCATTCTCTAATGAATGTGTTACACATGTCTCAGACTGCGTCTTGGGTTTCTCACAAGTTTTTTTTCCTGTGTATATATGGAACAAAACAACCTGACTCACCTATTGTAATCCCCTGAATTCCCGTAAGAATATTGATGTTATGTCGCATACAAGAAGGGTGTCTAGCAAAACCATTTCACCTAAGGCTAATCCTTCTATGACCAAAAAATGGTTCTACTATTGTCTTTTCACCAATACAAAGCGTAAGAGATGACAGAACCTAAAATATTCAATTTCTCGCCTGTACATCACACACTGTCTCATTAGTTGGGACTAATTTGCACTCTGGAAACCTCAGTGAAAAAGATCAGCATCTATAAGTTAACTGAGCTGCCAGAATCAATGAAAATAGAAATTTCAATGCCATTAGAAAAATCACGTACAATCAGCCTAGGTTCTGGTGACTCTAAGACCTGATTGCTCATTATCCTGTGTCCGTCTTCAAACTTATCTTGTGAAAATTGTGATGTTCGTTTGTGTACCTAGAACTTGCATCATGTGGAATTCTCCTGTCATATCTAGAAAAACCTACCCGTGACTTCCCTGAATATTCTCTATTCTTTGTGGCTGGGCAAAATCTCCATCCATGTCTGAAGATTTGTAAGCTGAACAATATCTCACTCTGCAATTTGATTTACTATGTCCTATTTTATCACAGTTAAAACAACGTATCGTTGTGACTGATCTCTCTGAGGTTTTCTTCGATTCCACCCGTGCACATGCCTTCGCTGTTGCATCATTTCCTAGATGCGGGCGACTATCATTATTCTGTGGTTTTGAAACTGTTGCTGACATCTTAGCACCTCCCTTCACAAAAACTCCAGTGTCGGGCATTTTGATAGATTTTTATTAATCTGTGCAAACAAAAAGGATTCATCTGTATCCTGATCAATTCTTTTATCAAAACTATCTACAATTACATCTGGGACTGACGTTAAAAGGCAGGCAAAGTGTAACAATTTTTCAAAATTATCTAAGGAGATATTATTTCCATTTACCCATGGAGAGTTTTTCATAGATTTCTTTATCTCACCTACTGCATCAAATAAATTCGCACTGTATGTGACTAGTGAATCATTACCTTTCTTTAGTTCTGATAACTCTCACAAATTCGAACAATGCATTTGCGTTCAACTCCGCCATACGATGCTCGTAAAAATTTCTGCAGTTCATTCCAAGTTTTACACCTTCTGAACCCGAAACTGCGTGCTCGTTTCTCCAATATCTCCTTTATCTAAATCCAGAAATGCTTTCGCTTCTGTTAAAGCTTCAGCGCCATTTGTAATTTTCTTAGAATTCAGATAATTGTTCACTGATTCAATAAATTTCTCCATATTCTGGGTTAACTTCCATCAACTAGGCCCTTTAAAGTTTGTAATTCCATGCATTGAAGTTCGTCACTTTATGCAGTCACAATTGATTGGGATGTGCTTGCTGCATGAGTCCGGCATTTTGTGAATGATCACACGCCCTGATCGTAACAATAAAAGGAAAAGAAAAAAAAAGAGAGGTAAAGTTACCACTCTAATAAAAAGAACAGAAAAACGGAAGTTCTGCCTTATCAATGGTGACTTCCAAACAGAAACAGAAAAGACTTACCTATCACTCTGACTTGCTAAACTGAAAACGGAGCCTGTGCGGGTCACCCAGCTCGACAAAAGCAAAAAAACCAGTAGTGATTTTGTTAAATCATCATTTGCGTAATTAACTCACAATCGCCACTATTCACACTTATTTGGGTATTTTCTTAACCCCAAAACTGCTCTAGAGATCACCCAGATCTATTTTCACAACTCCCCACTCCCGAAACTCGAATAGGAAAAAAAAAATCACTGTATCGGTAATAATTCTCAGAATATAGTTCTCCGACCACTCAGTCTCAACACTGATCATTCAGCTAAGCTTTGCAGCCAGCCAGTGCCTCGAGGCATAATGTTGTCAATTAGCCTATTTCTAATCTCCCTATTTCGCTATCTTAACCTCAAACATCGCTGTTATCAATTAAACTTTTTAACCGCTGCCACCATTTAAACTTTCGCACACCGCTGCCAGCAAATTAATCTGTTAACAAGGACAACAGATTCAGCATTTCATGTAGAAATGTACGTAACGTGTCTTTACGATCTTTATTCAGGAAAGCATGGTATTTGAAGGTACCTCTCCCTGACACTCAGCCATTTTTCAGACTCTCTCTCTCTCTCTCTCTCTCTCTCTCTCTCTCTCTCTCTCTCTCTCTCTCTCTCTCTCTCTCTCTCTCTCTCTCACACACACGTTTTCCAGTTCTCTCTTCTCAAATATCATCCTCAAAAATTAAATGGATCATTTAAGGAAATGCAATAGTTTCCTACAAAAATAGGTTTATTATTCAAACCAACCCAACCAGAAATGAATAAAACAAAGAAAAGATTAAAATGCATAATAAATGAGTTATCAAGTCAAAATAATCTAAACTCTGACTGTAAAAACTTCTTATTATGGCTAAGCCTTTTAAACACTATACTCTACATACTCCATATTAAATATCATAAGTCTAGTCTTAAGTCAACCCATGAAAACAACATTGCAAAGTCATTGTCTTCTCATAAACACCAATTCCACAGATGTTCATAATGTCACCACAGTGTCACCACAGTGTCCACAGACATCTGTCGAAAGAATTAAGCACAATAGTAAACTCCCAAAAATATACAAGTGAAAAAATTAATAACGAAAGTCTAAAATGCATGATTATATAACGGCAAAAGCAATACACAACAAAATAATAATATAAAAAAGTGGCATGAATGGTTATGTTCAACGTTCCACACCAGTTCAAAAGTTCTTGAAATATGGTAAAAATCACAAGTTCAAGTTCCCACAAAAAAAGAAGAGTCTGAACTTTACCTTATCTCTGCCAGCCTTTCTCTCCAAAGCTACGTCTGACAATGCAGTTCTTCTTCGTTAATGAACGATCAGACTTACTTTTTGGGCAGAATTTGGCACAAAATCTATATTTTCTAATTAACAAACTTATGTACTCGCATATCAACTACGTTTGTTTCTCATACCAGAACCAATATTGTGTGTTCATCCAGCCAAACAGCTGAAGTAATCAAACTATTTGCTGAATGCAATGATTTTACGACTGATCGCTCTGACCTAGTACCATCTTGACTCCATATCTCTCTTTCATCACATCTTATAGTATGGCAGTTATGAATTGGATATATTTCCTTTAAAATATATATATTTTATAAATATATATATATATATATATATATATATATATATATATATATATATATATATATATATATATATATATATATACGTTCAGCTATATATATATATATATATAATGAACTAAGAAGGACAGTTAGCACCCTGAATTGAACTCATGTAGAGGAAATCCCCACCTCAGCTGACGTGGGTAGCACAATATTCAACCCCTTCACCCCCATCATGCAATATGTAGGAGTGGCCAGTCCACTAGGGAGTGGGAGGCAAATCCAGGCTGTGAGGTAGATAGGAATTTAACCTGTAAGTACTTAATCATAAGACCTAATTTTCTCCACTTTTGCTGGCTGTATGACTTTTGCAGATCAACCGAGGCCTATACTCTGAAGCAAAACAATTCGGAAAGAGCGCTCTGACTTCCTCACCCAGGGACTCCAGCGCAACCAGCACCCGAGGCACATGGGCATTTTTTTCCCTCCTCTACTGGTGACGACTCACCACGTTGATCAACCAAGCCTTAAATGTTCAGCGCAAGGCATCTACAGGCCCCAGGTATGTTGACCGCAATTAATCAATCAGCCAGCTCCTTTCTCTCTGTGAAGTTCTTTTTTTTCAATTTCTTCAAATCTCAATTTTCATTCTCCTAAAATGCAGCCCCTTTGTTAAGTCAGCCTATGCACCAAGCAGCCTGTGAATCACCCCATGACTTGCTTTGAAACCAACCTAATTCAATTCAGTGATTAGTACCCAAATATTCCCTCCATAGTGTAAATTAAGGGCCAATTAATTTAAGAAACTCAAGTGATCAATTCCTCCATAGTGCATAGATTTATGTGAGAGAAATTATTGGTACTAAATCGCTAACCCTGGCTTTTTTTCCGGGAGTTCGACCACACTCTGCTCAGTCGAACCTCCGTCTTGTGAATCAAATCCTTAAAGAATACTGCCATCTCTGAAACCAAGGAAGTCATTTCCCCAGTTGTACACAAAGCCAATTACGGAAATTATTACAAGCCTTATCACACTTTCCAATTTGAGACGTGCCATTTACATCACAATAATTTTCATTTTCATTAAGTTTGATTGCCTGCTAGATCCTCAGTTCCAGCCTCATTTGATTGCTTCGTGTGTAAATAAATACATTGTAAAGTAACAATTGACTCATTCCTATGGCAACCTTCTATTCTTTTATCAAATTGGTACAATAAGGTAAGTTCTTCACTTTACCTTTATTTTGTTTAGAGCTAAGTGTTCTTTTTTTGGCCCCCTCCAGCAGTAACTTAATTTAAACCACCTTTTCATCCTCCAAAAAGAGATCCAATTGTAAATATATATATATATATATATATATATATATATATATATATATATATATATATATATATATATATATATATATATATATATATATTTACAAAATGAGGTGTCTTTGGAGGGATGAAGGGTGTTTGTATTAAATTACTGCTGGAGGCCAAAAGAAACACCAAGCTCTAAACAAAAAATAAAGGTGAAAGTGAAGAACTTACCTTATTGTACCAATTTAAAAAAGGATAGAAGGTCGCCATAGGGATGAGCCAATTGTTACGTTACAATGAGTTTATTCACACACACACAACACACACACACACATATATATATATAGTATATATATATATATATATATATATATATATATATATATATATATATATATATATATATATATATATATATATATATATATATATATATATATATATATATATATATATATATATATATATATATATATATATATAATATATAATATATATATATATATATATATATATATATATATATATATATATATATATATATATATATATATATATATATATATACCTTTATATATATATATATATATATATATATATATATATATATATATATATATATATATATATTTTAATGAACCTATGTTCACAAAAAATATTTAATTTTTAGGAAGTGGCAAGAGCAGGCTCGTTTTAATTTTTAAGATCAGTGCCACAACGGATTATTTAAAGCCAAGGGGCAAGATCACCAACAAAGCAAAACACAGAAAAAAACACTCAAAGAGTATAATGAAAAAAAGCTAAATAATCTTAATTATTTATTACAAAAGATGTTAATAATAACTTAAATGAAAAACCCAACAAAAAGATCTGAATAAGGGTGTACAGAAAAACCTTCACCTAAAATAAATTTTGTCACACAATAGATCGAGAGACAGTAAATGGGAGGAGGAAGGAAAACAACCTATTCCTAGGAAAGCCCTGAAAACTCAAATAGGAGAGAATGAAAGGGGGAAGTTCCTTAATCCTTCATTTTACAAAATAAACCTTAATATTACATACATAACAAATCACCTAAAAAAAACAACTGCCGATGTTAATATCAATTAACCCACGCTTAGGGTGATAACATACATGAATTTATGTAAGTGGCAGAACCACACACATGGCTGTCCAAAAAAACAGTCCTGAAGTCACGAGGAGTCTGCATATCTGAAGG